>NW_003314408.1:180319-305859 GCF_000143415.4 Selaginella moellendorffii | reverse complement strand
CGGATAGACGAGGTAAGCTGGCAAATTGGAAAGGAAAAATTTGTGGCTTACAGAATAGTACTGGGTTAGGTGACCACCCGGGAAGTCCAAATTCATGAGCTTATAAGATGGTCCAAACTTGAGTTAAGCTCACAAGTTGAACTCATTTCCACTCAAGTTAATGCTAGTGAACATAGTCAACTATAAGTCTTATAAGGAAATGTTAGAGAAATTTCTATTTTTTTAATCTTTCTAATGCAATTTATACAATAAAATACTATTTCTAGAATTAGAAGTTCGTTTGAACCTATAGAAAGTTTTGGGCTTTATTGGTCCCAAATAAAAATAGGAATGTTGAAGTTCAAATAAATTTGAAATTTCTATTGTACATTTCAACATTTTGACATGACCAGAAATATATAAATAATTCGAAATACTGATTACTCATTCCAAATGTAACTACCTTGCTCAGTGAGTAGATTTTTGCAATGGTTTACATGATATTTGAATCTTTGGGTATAGTCTTCAATGTCTTCTTTACTTTTTTATTTGATACTCTTGAGGTGTTCTAAATGTTCAGCAGTTGTGCCATCAAGTTGATATTTGTCTTTAAATCTTTTGATTTTTTCTTTGTAGTCGAGTTTTTTTTCGAGGTTGTAGTACCATTCGAGTGCTTTGCCTTTGAGTGTAAAAGGAAAAAGAAGTGTTTCGTTTGCCTGTTGTTAGTTAACTTTGATAATGAGGTTGAATTGTTGGAGATGTCTTTCTACATCTTCTATTTTACTTCTAGTAAAAATCAGATAGGTGATTATGTTGCCATATGGTGTTAAATTAATGAGTGACATGTCTTTGGTGTTGCTTAAAACTTGTTTTTTTATGATGGTGGATACGATTGATAATTGTTGATGGTGTAACCTTTGTATTCTAGAGTCTCTAGTGGTGGTATATCTTCATTTAATTGTAAATCTTCTAATGTTGAATTTTCTTTTAATTTTGTTGTAGTTGTGCAACTTGATTTGCTGACTTGTGTTGCTTGGTTTGTTTTGTCGTAGTCATTGAATATTGTCTCAAGGATTACTTTTTGAGCTTGAATTTTCTATTTGTCTAGTGTTGAAGGTTGCTAGAGTTGTCTTCTACTTTTTTGATTTTTTTGTTGTCAATCTCGCTCTTGTATCTTGAGTGGGTCAGGTTTGTGCTTGTATATTCGATATTGTGCTGGATTTTTCTTGAGTTGTTGTTTTTTCTTGAATTTGGTTTCTTGAATTCATTTTGTTGGATTTCTTGTTGTTATCTTTGGCTTGTTGTGTTCTTCTTAAGGAAATGTTGTGTAGTTATAGAATCGTGTGGTGTAGACTAACATGATCTTGTGTGTTGGTATTTACATTATTATATCATAATCAGCTCAATAAAGTTGTTTAGTTTTCAACAAGGTCACTGCTTGCCAACTTTAGGATTGAACAGGAAGGCATATTCTAGCCACTCTTTTTACAAGTTTTTGTTGTGTAATTTGTTGTAAAGTAATTATGGCCTACCTCTAATTGTGTTGTATAAAGTCTTGCACGTCCTCACTATGAGCGTCCATATTCTCCAATCAATGATGATATTTGATTCTTGTATTTTTTCATCTTCAATCATAGTCCATATGAGATATAGATTCCGATATATTTCTTTAGCTATTAGTTGCAATGTTTGGGGGTGTATTCAACATTCTTTTGCCAAAGTTCCTCTTCGTATTTCTTCATCTTGTAATTGTTGTGGGTGTGCCGACGGATGTAATGTATCCTTTGAAGAATGATTTCTTTAATTTGTTGTAATAGAAAGGTTGGAAGTTTTTTATAAATTTGTTATACTTTATATTGATTGTGGTGTTGTTTTTCTTCTCTTTGGCAAATGTATTCTTGATCTAGGTAGATGTTGGAGATCTAGGAAAGTTCGAAGATAATTCTCCACTTGTAAAGTTTGGTTTTCTCTTAATTTCCTATAAACTTCTTGCAATAGATGATGATTCCAGCACAGATTAGTGTATGTGTTTCTTAATTTTATTGATCGTAGACTTTGTTGACAATTCTTTCTTGAATCTTAAGAGGCAGATTCTTGAGTGCCTTCAGGAGTCTTTTTGTATCTTGCATTTAAAGGTGAGAAATGTTATGATTGCAATTTCTTCAATTTTCACGTTTTCTTCTTCTGATTTTATTGTTGTTCTTGGTGGTCTTGTATTTTTTGAGTTTCTTGTTATGATGTTTCAATGATTTTTTGAACTTCTCTTAAGATTATTAGTTGGTATTTTCCACGTTGGTCTGAGTGACTGTGATTGGAATTTCGGTGCTTCAAACTGAATCTTGAGGTTGAGTTTTTCGAGTTTGTGTATAAGCTTGAATTCAAAGTTGTTCTTGCACTTGTTGACGTGATGGTTGTCCTGGAATTCATACTCTTGCTTGTTATGGTTGAACTCTCAAGTGCAATGGAACTTTTAGATGTGGTGGGAGATAAAGTTGGGGTCGTTCATTTATAGCAAATCTTCTAATCTTGAGATTTTTTGTTGGTGTAGGTTGATGATAGAGTCGATAGTCTCTAGTTTCATTGATGCATATTGCTATATTTTGATGTGCATGATCATGAACTTAGATAATCATTGTTGTTGGTAATGTGTTACTAATTAGTCCTTATAGTAGTCGAAGTAAAATCATTGCATTTTCTTGAGTGTTGGGATTTTTTCATCTAGTGAAGAGTTGACAGATTTGATATTCAACAGTCCTATTTTTGGTTGCTACTAGCACTCAAAAGGGCTAGTTATCAAAAATTAAAGTAACTGGTATAAAATTTTCTTATTTATATGTTCCTAAGAAATTGATAAAAATGTGATGGAAAATATGACTTTGGTTTACCCATGCCAATCTCTAGACTATTGCAAAGTGGTCAAACCAAATATAATCTTGCTTGTGAATGCTTCTATCTTTCTTAATCTTCTTTCTTCTCTACTGCTTTGCTAACTTCTTCTTTATCTTTAATTATCAAAGTAGTCTTTTTGGCTATGCAATAAATATATCTCCTCTTCAAGTAACACTTGGTGTATGGCTTTGTGCAATTCTAGAAACCACAAAGAAGACAATCTTTATATTTGGTATATGTTCGGTCTCCAAAGGAACATGTCTCTATGACATGTTTGCTATCATAAACTTTCTTGACTCTCAAAAAAATATTTCTAAGTGTCAGGAAAACTTTCTTGAGTCTTTAGAAAAAATTTCTTGAATCCCGTAGTCTTGAGTGTTCTTGAATGTCAATTGTAATTGCATTGATTTCAATGAAGACATGTGTATTAGTTTTCTACCATCTTCAATCCAATTGGGTAGTCCTCATTTTGTTGAATTTCATTAAAATCTTCACAATTTCACTAACTTCATCTATTTCTCTTCTCTTTGATGTGTTTCTTGGCATTTTTTGTTCGGATTTTGAATCTTCTTGCAATGTCTCATATCCCACTATGGTCACCAATAAAAATTAAGAGAAATTCTTTGGTGTAGTTAGGTTTGCAATTGCAAATAGTTGCGCCAGTTTGCTATTATGATTGCAAAATAACAAAGGGCTTTTGATGTTATTAATCTTGTGTTGGTGTAGTAATTTTTGCCCTAGAACAAGCTATTGAACACATGAGTTAATTAGAAATTAACTTGAGACCTTCAATCCCCAAAAAAGCTCATACGAGTAGTCGTGAGTAAGGAGAGGCTTGACATCACTAAAATACTCTGAGTCTTGAGCAAATGGATGTGTATTGGTGATAGGCTAGAGATAAAGATAGGGGTCGAGTGCTAACTCTCCCCGTTAACTACTCTTGCATGGTGGCAATTGCCACTTCTTTCTGAGTTTTGATAGTCAAGATCATAACCTTGAATGTCAAGGTCATAATCCTAACTATCAAAAAAATGCTTAAATGCATAATTAATATATTGTATTTCATTGTCACACCTCAACAAAACAAGAGTGCACTCTTTTTCCAATTGGTTAAGAGTTTTGGGTCTTGGGTCTTGGGATACTTAGGATTAAGTGTCATTGGGTTTGAATAGTATTAAGTTGAGTGGCCTCCCAAGAAGTCTAAATTCAAGAGTTTACACTAGGCCATATTGTGACATCTAAGCAAGACATGAGTTTGATTAACAGTAATTTTTAATAGAGGAATATAAAGGTTAATATTTTCAAATATTGCAAATCATGCAAACTCTATTAGTGGGTAAAGGTGCCACAGGAGAAGCTAAAAGGGGACTTCTACAAATTTTGCTTATTCTTTAAAGTATTTTTATGAACTTCATCACTTATTTGCCACAAACATAAAGGCAAAAGGAGCAATGTGGGTTATAGTAGATTATTGATAAAGTATGTGTGGTTGTTGGCTTTTTGGAAGACTGTCATTGTAGTTATAGTTTACTTATAGAAGGTTTTTCCTGATTTTAATTTGCAGAGGACATCATCAGTGATCAAGACTTAAAGTTCACTAAAAGAGCTTTGTAAAGGCTATCCAAATGACTTTGAAACTTTCAAGTGGAAATCAAACAGATAAATCAAACATGTAAATCAAGTATTGGAGGATATGCTACACTATAGCATTGACCAAAAGCATGGATAGTGGGACCTATATTTTTCGTGGTGCAATTCACCTATAACAATAGCTAACATAGTGGAACAAATATAGTTTATATTTTGCCATGTTTGGAAGGTATCTCTAAATAGCATTGGAGTTGGGCTTGCATTTAAGCAAAGATGTTCATAACAAACTTGATTTAGAGGCAATTGATTTGTCTATAGAACTTAATGGGATTCTAGTGGTAAACAAATGGAATTTACAGCATGGATGGAGTATACGAGTCCGGTGGGACATGACAAGAGTGTAAGCAACCAAAGAGAACGACTTGAGAGATGATCCATGAGGTTCAAATATAGAGGGAAAGGGCCCATGAACAAGAGTGCACCCCCTTTTCCAATTGGTTAAGGGTCTTGGGATATTTGGGGTTAAGCGTCCTTGGGTTTGAATAGTACTGGGTTGGGTGACCTCCCGGGAAGTCCAAACTCAGGAGTTTACAAAGAGTTGAAGTCGGGATGTCAATCTGGGAGGTGATGGGCCATGAGTGTTGATATATCTAGAGAGCAACAGAAGTGTAAGCACTTTGGGAGGTACGAAATCATTGTCATTTTTATGGGAAATAAGTGAGGACATTGTTACTTCAATAGGCAACAAATAAGGATATCTGTGGTGGTGGCATCGTGGTGGAGACTCATTCTTGCAATGGTGCGTCTTCATTACACCATCCTGAAAGAGTGGGTGAAACCAAGACAGCTAGAGGAATGGAGGATCATGTGGCTCTCGTATTTCGATAAAATGGTAGATGGTGAGATCCACTAGCAGTGGTGTCCCTTAAACTCTGTTCTACATTCAACTCAATGGGGAGACTTGGATATCGACATGATCCAAAAGAGATGAGCATGTCCACTTCTACTCCAGGATTAGGTCTAATTGCGACACAAGAGGATCACATAAAGTAGCTCATTGAGAGGGTAGCACACCCAATTTTTTTTAATCCCATTGGGATATAGGGAATGTACATACATGTTTATTGATTTCGCAAATGGAATTTACAAGTATCTTAGGGCAAAGCGAAGAAGTTTACCAATAAACATCACTAATTCTAGGAATATATAGTGGAAGACCTTGTCTTTGTGCAAATGATTTTTCCATCAAGTGAGCAGCAAAACACCTTAGTGCCTTTGTGGAGTGTGAAGAGTTATAAATTTTTTTATAAATATGTTAGTCCATATGAAATGTTAGAGCGCATTGGTAAAGTAGCTTATTGGGTGCCACTGTTAGTTGGGGTGAAAATTCATCTATGTTAGCTAGTTGAAAAGTATACTATCTAGGAGTGAAGGGCCTAACACCTCTTTGATGTGTACAATTACGAAGGATGGACCAAAAGCTTATATAAAGTTCCTCAAAAAGGGTAATCATTAGTACAACTTATCTTTAGGACAAAGACTTTATTGGGGGGGGGGGGGGGGGGGGAAATTGTTAGACATTAGTTTTGACCATGTGGTCAACATAGGTTGAAGGGAAGCTCAAAGGTATATTAAGACGTGGTAAGGTAAGGAATTTAACTTACCCTAAGACTTATAGTGGAATGGAGGTATAAAGCCCTCAAGAGGAAATATAGTATAGTCTAGAGAGACTAAATTTTTTTCTTTTAACGCTAGTTTATAATAACTTGTTAGTTTTGTTAGCACTTGTATTTGCTGCAAATATGCTTATAAGTATCAAATGCTACATATCAACAAGTCCTTTTAAATTTTTTTTTTATTGCCATAATGGCAGGAAGTCAGTACTACTAAACCCTTTATCAATTTTCACCCAAGCTAGTTGAGAAATTAATCTTTGTGTGTGCATTTTGCATATGTTCTTAAGTATAGATATTAGCACATACCATTTATACCAAATTGTATAAGCTTTTACTTTGGCTTATAAGATGGATTTGAGAAATATCATTTGTATATGCTTAGGCTCATACATTAGCAACTTAATGTTACATTTTGAGTTGGTAGAATTAATGTTACCCTATCTGTGGTTACCATAATTTATTACTATATTACTATAGGTAAAAATAAATATCCACTAGGTTTGTTATAAATGGCATATAGGCTAGTTTATAACTTTTTAGCAAGGTACTAATGGATCCTTCCTATACATGATTATGAGCAGGTCAAATAAGACTATATGGATTAGTCTATTACTTCGAGTAGTCATTCTCATAAACTTTTTTATAATTGGATTAAAGACAATACAAACCTAAGTTTAAAGTTTAGTCAACTTGAGTCAAAAAGAGAGTCATTTTGAATGAAGGATCAAACATATAAATTATCTTCCATTCTCCGAAAGATGATCTACAATAAGATAATGATCTCATTTCTCGTGTTCATATTATATGATCGAGAGTCCATGCTTTGATGCATATTTGTTATGGTGGTGTGCTATGGATTAGATAGCGGGGAAGCATTAAACCATTTCACTTAGGCTTGCTATTAAAAGGCTTAGGTTACAATGTTTAATTCTTTTCTAGAGAAACTTATTATTGATCCTTGATTAGCTTGGTGTTGAATTAGTTTTGAGTTTGATTAAAAAGAGAGTGGCATGTGCTTATCTATGTTGTGAATGAAGTTAGTGGTGTTCGGAGTTGTAAATTTCTATCTATAAAATATGGCATTTATGTTGCATTTAAACCTAGTGAAAAAAATTGTAATATCAATGTGGGCTTGCTTATGGTGTTGCTCAACTAATAATTAAATTTATATCATATCTATATCATTGTAAATGATGAGTTTACAAAGTTTCTTGGTCAAACAATGATATCCCCTAAAGTGGTTGATAATGACCTTAATCTACTTGCAAATAGTAGTATTGTAATATCTTTAACTAGGTTCTCAAAGATGATTCATTATACTAGGTTAGTGATGGTACCTTAATTCCTTAAGTGTTTGCATATTGAGGTTTTGAGAAGTTATAACATTCATTTTCTCTGTTAGTGAAAGTGGCATTGTTACATCAAGTGATGAGGATTTTTCTGCACTATCCCAATGGCAAAGATTTTTATTACAACAATTAACACTTTCAAGAAAGGTTTTGCAATGACTAATTATATTCTATTTTTTTATTCTATACATTCACATTGGTGAAGGTGAGGGGCAACTCTGATTGTCTCTAAAGAGTGCATGGATTTTTCTAGATCTCATTATCTATAACTTTTCATTACTTTTCTTTTACTTTTTCCTTCTTTATTTTTATGTTCATCTTCATGGCAGAATTCCATCCAACTTGTCAAGTGGATGCTTCTTCCATCACTAAAGTTGACCAAGCTCTCAAGGTTCTTTTCCCAGAACTTATTTAGGATGATATGCTACCAGAGGTCTAAATTGTTGAGTGCAATATGATTAACTTCTTCAACACAGACTAAACTACATTAACACTTGACTTCTCTACCATCACTACACAAGTCCAAAGGTCCCTTGGCTTCAACAAATCTAAGGATTTCACATCAATTCCTTTGCTCTAGCACAGTGAAGAATTTGCCCAAGTGGTGGTTTCTCCAAGCACTTTTCCAACTCCAGCACCATTTGAAAAGTCATAGGGGACCCCTAGCAAAGATCTCTCAGCACCAACACAGAGTTTGGATGCATTGCATATAAGCTTGGACATCGACAACCACAAGACATGAGTTTGCGACACACTTGTTGCTGTGACATGACAAATTATATCAATTTTAACGAGATAAACATGCAGATAAAGCTTCCCTCATAGAAAACAATGAGTGTGGGATTGTGGAGTGTGCACAGTCTGTAACAAGTTAAATACTTGTTGACCCTAAATGTGGAATATTTAAATTTTATGTTCTAAGATTCTATTATTGGTAAAAAACATATTCCTATAATATCCAGGCATAACTATTTAATCATAATTGTTATTTATCCATTAAATTTCTTCTAAACTTCAGATTATAGAAAAATGAAGTACTCTTGAAACATTCAAGAAATTAAAAGTAAAATATATTCTCATTCATATATTGCTTCTGAAGTAGTGCATGTGTAGGGTTCAGTGATGCTGTGGCTTTCATAAGCAAAATATGATAAAATACAAGCCTTCCGCCAGATGCCATGTTGATGCCTATATGACACATAATATTCACTGTTTCAGGTGGTTAATGAAAGAAATGCTTTTGCTCTAGGCACAGACCGATGGGTCCCACTGAAATGATAAGTTGTTCAACCATTAGTAAGAAAATGCTTAAATCTTCCATATGTCATGAAAACTCACCACCAAGAAATGTTTTAACCTTATCATCCTAGAATATGCCTGATTATATCATTGGATGGTTTGTGAAAAGCTAGACTACAAAATTGATTAAAAAATTGTAACTATATAAAGAATATTCTAAGCATATTCTAAGCTATTTTAAAACAACAATGTATCTTACATGTTTTGAATCCTGTTGTGCCTCATAGGATGAAAACATATTAATGAAAAAAACATTAATATTCATGTATGAAAAATAACTCCAAAAAGTAAACATGACACTCATTATCTTATACTTTTATTGTGTTAAATTAAGTATTTTCTTAACAAAAAGAAATAGAATAATTTTACTCTTAGAACTTCATTGGAACTAAACCTTTATAAAAATAAATCTCAAGATGGCTAAACATGGATATGGTTGCTTTCTTGTGAAGTTGTAATACATAACAAACTTGTTCCTACTGCAAATGGTAAGCCAGCCGGAGAGACGGTCAACTTAAACTTCCTTTGCTGGAAGACGTTCTGTGCCACAATCACTTCCTCTCGCGACAAGCCTCTTGCGACAAGCCTGCATGGTCGCAAAGCAAAAGCTATTGAGAAAACATGAAAGTTTCCAGGGACATACCTGGAACTTCGACACGAGGAATGTGGTGATGCTTGCAATAGCTGCTTTGAGACGTTTGCTCGTGGCTGCAGCAAAGAACGAAATGAAATTAGTAGAGGTAAAAACAAAAAACACAATATACTCGCGTCCAGCTCGCGAGTGTCCGTTGCACTCTTGGGAACGCGAATGGTAAGCAAGCCGTTCCAGAAAGACGCTCTCGCCTGCTTCACGTCAGCACTGGAGGGAAGCTTAAACTTTGTTTGCTGGAAGACGTTGGCAGTGGTCTTAACGACGAGTTCCGGCCCTGTATTGTCCACAATCACTTCCTCTCGCGACACGCCTGCACAGAAAGCTATTGAGAAAACGTGAAAGTTTTCAGGGACATACCTGGAACTTCGACACGAAGAATGTGGTGAAGCTTGTCATCTACAATAGCTGCCTGGAGACGTTTGCTCGTGGCTGCAGCAGAAAAGGAAAAGAAATTAGTAGAGGTAAAAGAAAAAAAAGAAAAAATACTCGTGTCCAGCTCGGCCTCGTCACGGTCCTCAATTGGCACTGTCGAGGTTGTCCCTTCGAGCGCAGCGGCCACCCTGGGAAGGCGAATGGTGAGAATCTCATCCTGCAGATTAGCTATTAAACCGTCGACGTTGGCGTAAGGAGGAACAGCAAGCTTCTCGGGGCGGTAAACGTCCATCTCCGTGGAAACAAGTACACCCCGTCCATGTTTTTCAACATGCACTTGATCCAGCGACGAGAGACCTGTACAGTAGTACGCAAGAGAACAAAAAATGAGATAACGTCGTCTGCAGTTGACTTACCCGGCACTTGCACATCGACAGTGTAGAACTGCTGGTTCTCGAAGGACGACCACAATAGATTGCGCTCGTCATATCCTGCACGCCACAGAGAAAAAGAAATAAAAAACTCCAGGCAGGATCAAAGCCATACCTTTATCAATGTGCTTGAGGCAGTTTAGCAGCAGCTGGTAAGCATGTTTCTTCTCAAAGTTGTAGAGAGCAACTAGACCGCCGTGATCAGGGAACTGCGGCAGCCCCCCGGCATCAGCCACCTCCTGCGCCAACTTGATGCTCCTGGCACACTTCGTCAAGGAAGCGTTGGAGAAGAAATCAGTGCATGGAACGACTGGTGTAGCATATGAGCTAGATTGCTCCTCGATCAGAATGGTGAGGTTGCTGGACTGCAGACCTAAGAACCTGGTCCAGCACTCAGCGCCAAACAGACGCGCCTGCTCCTGCAACTCGTGCACGTTTGGCTCCCCGGAGAAGACTTCCTTCTCGGCTCGGCAGGCAAGACTCCGGCAAAAGTCGTGGACGAGGCGTGTTTCTTCACGTGTGCAGTAATGTAGGGGGGGCTCTCCACGCGAGTCCCGCTTTGCATCCTCCCAGACGTCGTCCACGAGCTTGATCATGTGTGTATATGGGACGGGGTAGTCGCCTATGTCGTCAAACCCGAGTGGTTTTTCAAGACGGGGGAATTGGCCGCCCACAATTTCGGTGTACTTGAGCCTGTGATGCAGGAGATACCCCTGGAGGCATCTGGTGGTAAGATCAGAGTTGCCCAGCACCTTAAAGGCTTGGCCGAGGACACGGTTGTCTAGGCGGAGCATCACCATCCACAGAAACTCTCCAAACTCTTTGTAGGCTTCCTGGGTGGGTGGTTTGCTCACCTGAGAGACATTCCTCCCTTCGCTGCCGCTCCTACTCCTACTCGCGATTGCTGTGTGGATGCCGCTCCTACTCCTAGTCGCCGTTGCTGTGTGAATCAGCCGCCTGAACATATTCTAGGGCTTGGCTCGCTTGCTGTGACTCTGCCTAGGGTTTTGCTGGGCCTAGAGCAATGCGGGTTTTCAAGCTGCGAAGGTATGTCTCTGTAGGGAAGGCCTTCAGGGATGGATTAGCAAAGGCTCTTGGCATGGAGGAGCCAGCAGGCGGTGATGGCACATTGAAGAAGTCGGCAGGCAATGTGGCAAGCGGTGATGGCGTTACATCAAATTCTGCGAGTTTATCTACAGACTCTGGTGTGGCAGCGTTGAAGAAGCCCCTTGCTCGAGTTCTCCTCGACACAGGAATCGACATTGAAGAACTGGATCGAGTAAAGCTTGCTGAACTACATAGGTTTGGACAGAACAAAGAAACGGTCGTTGTTTTGGGAGCTGATTCCTCCATTACCATGCTGCAAATCCAGTATTTTGAGTTTCTAAAGCAAATCCGCTTAGAAACTCTCTATGCTTTCAAGCATGAGATTGGGATCCAGTTGGCGATAAATAATCCGAACCTGGGAAATCCGACACCAGCAGAAGTGGAGGCAGCTGTCAACGACTTGATGGAGCTGTCAGGTATGGATTAAAGATTTCACAATAATAGTTCTTAGTGGTATATTTCAGGTTACGACCGGCTCAGCGATTTAGCTGGGTACCCCGGTAACGTGTATGCAGCATTGAAGACTATTGCGCAACATGGGAATTCTGACTGGGCTCGTCTCTCGCCGAGGGATGTCAGCTTGTTAACTCGAGCGTACTTCCTGGTATGGTAATTTCCTTTGTGTGTTTAAAATATTCTTCTTTTGTATTAGGTCGCTACACACAGACTCTGGAGTGGCTGCAACACTACTGCATGGGGTGAGATACAACAGGTTCTCAAGGGCTCCTACCCCTACATCTTAGCTAAGCAGTTCAGGTTTGGTTTTTCAATTTTCTTTGATTTTGGCTTATGTTAATTGTCAGGGATGAGGGTGCACACCTTCCACTAACAAAGATGTCAAGGGTGGTTGACAATAAGAGCGCGTTGGAGGTGGCGTGGACTTCGTACACGTCTGCTACAGCACCACTTCTAACTAAAGATGTTCTTGGTATTAAGTCGCTAGGCTTTCGTTTCTCAGTACGTAACTCTTTCAGGTTTCATACAGGTACTGGACCTGCTCGTGTCGACGCAGCTGCACTACTGGAACAAGTTGCCCGAGCTCTCAACAGCAAGGACAACCAGCGGTTTCCACTCGTGGAAGCTTTACTGGCAAGCGTGACACATATGAAAGGCAGGGGTATTTGTTGAATAAAGGTAAAAGGATTTCCTTAGTTCCCTCTGAATGACTTTTTTTTTACAGGGGCTTCCAAGAACACAACTATAGCAGTATTGTAAATTTATGAATGCTCATGGATCACTGATAGTTGTTTGTTGCTTTCCAGGGACTTTGGAGACAACAAGCACCTGTTGGAATTTTTTGACTCAACGTGACAATGTACATTTTATGAGCATGAGATGAGGCTCGTGGGCAGCATACCAGTTTATGAGTGGCTCTCCATGGCAGGAGTGGAATTTATCATCCAAGGCGGCATTCACTAGTTTGATCGTTCACTAGCTTGATCATACTTTTTTGTAACGAGCAAAGAGATAAATATAACGACTGTAGCTCAACTGACAATGACGTCTCATAGCTCAACGTGATGGTGAGTGTGCTCTGCAGGGTGATCATGGGCTCCATGGTTGTGCTAATCTCTTCCTGGCTGAGAATGTGCTGCAAGCATGCTGTTGATCGCAGCCCAGTGATGGTGAGTCTAATTGCTAAGCCGGAATGAAGGCAGTGTGAACACAAGTTTAAGTTTTAGTCAAGTTTGAGTTTGAAAAAAAGGTTAGATGGTGAGTTTAATTGCTAGGCTAGAATGAAGGCAGTGAGAATGCATGCTTAAGGTTTAGTGAAATTTGAATATGAAAAAAAAGTTATTATATCACCACATTAGCAATTGTAATTAAATGTTTCACAAGTTACACAAAAGAAGGATTTTAAAATCACTTATAAACTGCAAAAGTCTTAAAGAAAAGGATGAATGCACTAAGAGATATTTGTTATAGTTTTTTTTAGAATGTTGTAAGGCAAGTTATTGTTGTAATGACATACATCCTTAAATGTGACTCCATTAGAGGGTGCAAGCTTGAGGTTTAATTTATTTTAAGTTTGAAAAAAGAGATTAGGGACTATAAATTATCTTTTCCTCTTTGAGAAATAATCTATAATAAGGTGTGATATTATTACTCGTGTTCACATCATGTAATCAAGAATCCTTACTTCAATACAAGTTAGTTATGGTGGTTTTAGAAATGGTATGCCATGGAATGGGTAGTGATAAAGAGCTAAACTATTTTGCTTAGACTTGGGTTATAATGCTTAATTCTTTTTTTTGGAACTTATTGAGTTCCTTGGTTTTTGATAAATTTTGAGTTTGGTTGGAAAAAAAGTGGCATAAGTTTATCTATACCGCAAATAATGTTAGTGGTGTTAGTGTTGTAAATCTCTATTAATGAAATGTGGCATTTATGTTGTATTTTGTTGATTAAAGTTAGCATATTATACTAATGTAAATCTTTATAGTACTAATTTGGGCTTTCCTTGTAATTAATAATCAAGTCATTATGATTTCAATATCATATATTGGTGATCATGAGCAATATATTTATAAAGTTGCTTGCTTTACAAAGTTACAAATGATGATCAATCCTAAAATAGTTGATAATGATGCTAATTTATTTACTTATAAATAGTAATATTGTAGTATTTTTGACTAAAGATAGTGTTAGTACCTTGGTTTTTTAAGAATTTGTCTATTGAGGTTTCAGAAAAGTTATAACATTCAATTGTTATAGCTTGTAAATGAATTTGTTGGTACTTGGTACATTGGTTCCTTGAAAGTTTGTCTATTAAAGTTTTGGAAATGTTATAACATTCATTTGCTATAATTTGTGTTATGACCACATAATGAAGTTGCCAATGAAGTCCCAGAAGTTTGAATTATTCAAGATGTTGGTCATGAGATACAAGCCCTTAATTAAAATTAGCAAAAGATGCAAGATGAGATGCATGACATGATGATACCATGCGTGGGTGTGGATGTGGTGGCACTCTAAGTAAAACTTACTTGTTGGATTAATTTAAGATTTCAGCTTTTTCCACTGATGGTGCTGTGAATGAGTCTTTGGCTTGGCTAGCCAATATGAAAAAGTTTTTTGCTGCTAGAGGAATTCTAGATGCAAAAGCTTTAATGACTATTCCAATGGTTTTATGTGATATGAGTTTTCAATAGTAAAGTTGGCTTGAGGAGTTTTGTATTATAGACAATAAATCATTAGTGTCTACTATGGATGAGTTTAAGGTTACTTTTTATTTATGTTTTGCCCCTCACTATGACATGGAGAATGCTTACATGGAACTTCAAGATTTCCAATAAGGGAAAATGACGCTCAGAAATTATATTGAGAAGTTTACTTACTTCATTAGTTGTGTTCCAACAAAGGATCCAAATTAAAATAAATCTTACTTCATTTATGGCCTCTACAACAAGAGTATATGGCAACACTTGCATCATTCTTAGCCATTTAAGAGTTTGAAGGAGCTTTTTGATGTGGCTCATCAACATAACAATGACAAACACGAGTTTCACAAGTGTTTGAGTATTTTTGTCAAGAACAATCATGATTATCACTATTGACATAAAGATGGGAATAAATATCACAAGTTGAAGTCTATGGTAACTACTTTGGATGCAAAGGGGTAAAAGAAGCCAAAGTTCTTTGTTAAACATTGTCATTATTATGGTGAGCTTAGACACTACAAAGTTGATTGTCTACAACTGAAGAAAACAACATAGCAAAAAAAATAGCCAATCTTCTAATAACAGTAAGTTGTATATTAAGAAGTTGCAAAATTTGCAGTATGAGGATGACAAAAAAGCCTATTCCGGTCATAAGAAGAGGCTTTTGATCGTTGTTTGTTAATTCAACTATGTATAGAACAAAATAGAGGTTACTCATGCATTAGCTTTAATGCTAAAGGGCATGTTCTATAGAGGTTCAATGTGGATTTTACTGGATAGTGAGACTGATGACAATTTTGTTTTGGCAAAGTTTGTTAAGCACAACTTAAAAACACATACATGGTGGAAGGTCCAATTACCCCTACTCAACATGTCAATGCTTGCGTAGAAGGGTTAAAAGTGTTGGTTAGCAAAACAACATTTATATGGGTTCTATTCTTGTGATGCTATGGTTGGTGAAGATGGATTTAGAAATAAAATGGAGCATTAAATGTGTCTTTCTAGAGTATAATGGCATTAAGGATATATGGTTTGGAGAGAGAATTTAGCCTTCAATTGTTATGTTCTTTGCTACATTTTTTAAGTGAGCTTATCATAATGGAAAGCCACTTTTGAGTTACTTGCTATTTATTCATGATTTAGGAGACTAAGGCACATGTGCAAGAGAGGAATGTATTAAAAAAGTTTTCGATGCTTTTCTATCCAAACTTCCTCATAGGCTAACTCTATTACAAAGTGTGGAGCATAAAATTACTTTGGAGCTAGGGACAAGGCCAATTTACTGGTGTCCATTTTAGGTAAACTATATAGAGGAACAAGAAGTTCAATAATAAATGAAGGGATTACTTGACTTTGGATTTATTTAACCAAGTAAGTCTCTTTTTGGTGCACTAGTCTTATTTATGAAGATGAAGGATGGGTCAATGTAAATATATATTGACTATTGTGTATTGAACAAAAAGATGGTGAAAGATAAAATGCAAATGCTACATATAGATAATATTTTAGACAAGCTTGGTGAAGTTTAAGTGTTTACCAAGATTGATATGAAGAGTGGATATCATCAAATTGCAATGAATAACACATATATTTTCAAAATAACATTCAACATGAGCTTTGAGCATTTTGAGTACATAATTATGCTATTTGGTTTGATAAATACACCAACTATATTTATTCGGTTGATGATGGAGGTGTTTAGGCATTCTTTTTATGAGTTTATGGAGATTGTTTTTAACAAGAATATGGAGGAGTATAAGGTGTATTTGTGCAAGGTTTTCATATTATTATATAATAGCAAACTTTACGTGAAGAAAAGTAAATATAAATTTGTAAAGTTAGAAGTGGAATATCTAAGTGTATAAAAAGAACGACTTGAGAAGCAATTCATTAGGTTCAAATAAAGTGGAAAGATTTATGAATAAAAGTGCATTCTTTTTTCAATTGGTTAAGGGTTTTGAGATACTTGAGTTTAAGTGTCTTGGATTTGAATAATATTGGGCTAGGTGAACTCCCAAGAAGTCCAAATTCATGAGTTTATATTTAGTATCAAGGAGGTCTCAGGTTTGACTCTATTGGTTAGTTAGTGAAATCACATCATATGTTGAGATTGACATCTGTCAAACCTAGTTTGGGTAAGTTGTCAAGAGAGTAAAGCTCTTGGGAGAGCTACAACTTTCAACTTCCATTCATAAAAGCGTAGACTTCTAGAGAATCAAGTTAAATTATAAAAAGAATGACTTAAGAGACAATTTATTAAGTTCAAATATAAAGGGAGAAGGACCTTTTTCCAATTGGTTAAAGGTTTTATACTTAAATGTCTTTAGATTTGAATAATATTGAGTTGGAGTGATTTCTCAAGAAGTCTAAATTCAAGAGTTTATACTATGCCACACTTTTTCAGCTCTGCAACACCCCTGTTAAGATATGAGTTTGATTAAATGTAATTTTAATAGAGGAATATAAAAATTAATATCTTCCAAGTATTGAAAATCATGTAAGCTATGTTAGTGGGTAAAGGTGCCATGGGAGAAACTAAAAGAGGACTTTTGCAATCTTTGTTTATTTTTTAGAGCTATTAATGTAGTATCTTTATAGACTCACAAATATAGAGGCAAAAGTTGCCTCAAGACATTTGCTTGTGGCTGTAGCAGAGAACGAGATGAAATTAGTAGAGGTGAAAACAAAAAACACAAAATACTCATGTTCAGCTCCCGAGTGTCTGTTGCACTGTTGGGAATGCAAATGGTAAGCAAGCTGTTCCAGAAAGACGCTCTCACCTGCTTCACGTCAGCACTGGAGGGAAGCTTAAACTTTGTTTGGTGGAAGACGTTGGCAGTGGTCTTAACGACGAGTTCCGGCCCTGTATTGTCCACAATCACTTCCTGCACAGAAAGCTATTGAGAAAACGTGAAAGTTTTCAGGGACATACCTGGAACTTTGACATGATGCTTGTCATCTATAATAGCTGCCTTGAGACGTTTGCTCGTGGCTGCAGCAGAAAAGGAAAAGAAATTAGTAGAGGTAAAAGAAAAATAACAAAATACTCATGTCCAGCTCGGCCTCGTCACAGTCCTCAGTTGGCACTGTCGAAGCTGTCCCTTCAAGCGCAGCGACCATTTTGGGAAGGCGAATGGTGAGAATCTCATCCTGCAGATTAGCTGTTAAACCGTCGACATTGTGTAAAGAGGAACGGCAAGCTTCTCAGGGCGGTAAACGTCCTTCTCCGTGGAAACAAGCACACCCCTTCCATGTTTTTCAACATGCACTTGATCCAGCGACGAGAGACCTGTACAGTAGTACGCAAGAGAAAAAAACATGAGATAACGTGTCTGCAGTTGACTTACCCGGCACTTGCACATCGACAGTGTAGAACTGCTGGTTCTCAAAGGACGACCACAATAGCTTGCGCTCGTCATATCCTGCACGCCACAGAGAAAAAGAAATAAAAAACTCCAGGCCCCGTGGACGTGGACATGAACCTGCTTAAGAACTTGCTCGACTCGTACTCATCGCAGCAGGACCAGTCTGGGAATGATGGGAATGCAGCTCCCAGACGACAAGGAGGAGCATAACGTATGATGCGGAGGAAGTGACGTGACGAACCGCGTCGAGTTGGACGAGACAGACACGGACAAAGCTTCCCTCGTAGAAACCAAACAGTGGGACCGGGGAGTGTGCTCGGCTCATGGACTCCACAGTTCGTTACAACTTAAGACCACGCGTTCGGACGAGAATGCTGCTCTTGCGGGATCCGAGAATTATATATTTCAGTTACCAGGTATTCACATTTGTTTTCTTGCCCCACTTTTAGAATTCTTCTCCCAGATCTTGGAAACAGCACAGGTAAGGCATGTTTAATCGTTTTTTTTTTTTTTTAATTTAGATTTTAACATTGCGGTTTGGATCGCAGAAAATGTCGGGTATTTGAGAAGCTCGATCATGTGTTTCCACGGTTCCAAAGTCGAGGATCTAGAAAAGCAACTAGATCACGAGGCAGAGCTACCAAATGAAGCAGCAAACCAACAAACCGAGGGAGATGGAGAAGCGGCCAAAGAGGACTGCGGGAGCGGCCTCCCCGTCGCTCACAGAGCTCCGTGGCTGCGGGCTCTCGTCCTTGGCGCCAACGATGGCCTGGTCTCGATAGCATCGCTCCTTCTGGGCGTGAGTGCCGGGAACAGTAACGAGCGCAGCATCATCCTCTCGGGCATCGCGGGCCTCATCGCCGGCGCGTGCAGCATGGCGGTGGGAGAGTTCGTGTCGGTGTCCTCGCAGCGCGACACCGAGGTGGCCGAGATAGAGAGGGAGCGGCGGCAGCACGCCGCCGGGGGTGACGCGGCGGCACGGGAGCTAGAGGAGTTGGCCCAGATATACGTGACGCGCGGACTGACACCGGAGCTGGCGAGAGAGGTGGCTGCACAGCTATCCCGCGACGGCCAGGACGTGGTTAAAGTCCATGCGAGGGAGGAGCTGGGCATCGACGTGGACGCGCTGGCGCGACCGTGGCAGGCGGCTGCGGTGTCGGCGGTGGCGTTTACCACCGGCGGCGCTGTGCCGCTGCTTGCCGCGGGGTTCGTGGAGGCGTACCGCTGGCGGCTGGCGGCTATCGGTTTGTCGACAAGCATGGGACTGGCGGCATTTGGGGCATGCGGGGCGAGGCTTGGGAAGGCGCCCATCCTCGCCGCCTCGACACGCGTCACGGTTGGCGGTTGGATCGCAATGCTTGCCACCTTTGGGATTCTCTACTTGGTCTCTAGAAACCATCAAAAGGGTGATCTAGACTTTTCTTAACTACTGGGCATTGGCTCGAAAAAGGTATCAAGCGATTATGTTAAAAATATTTTAATGAAATAAATACCTAAAGTAGAAGAAAACTTGCTTTTAACTTTGAATTTTTTTAAAAAATGTATTGACTTACTATTCATATCAAAATAATCTCAAAACGCTAAGTTATATTCTTCTTATCTGCAGGTAGCAAAGTTGTTTATAATGCAACTTTCAAAGATTCTCTTGCTCAGATTAGATTCTTTTTAATGAGATTCTGTTATGTTTACGACTTAGCAAAATTTCTTTTGATTAAATTCGCGGTTGTTTTCTAGCTTATCACCTGAGGAGCTCCACGAAGACAAAGACGTTCCACAGGCTATGGAGCAGCATAGACGAGAGGAGATTCCTGTTCCTCACAAACACCACCCCCATCACAAGACCCAGGAAAGTGAGCGGCAGGAGGCGCTGGGGGCTGAAGTGCGCCAGTGCGAAGGCGAGCGCGGAGATGGCGATGGACGCCCACAGAGGCAGATAGCGCGTGAGCGATGGCAGCAAAAACCCCCGGAAGAGCACCTCCTCCCACACCGGCGCACACACAGACACCACCACCGCGTAGAGGAGGGTGGCGATGGGATCCCTGGCGGAGATGGACTGCTCCACGCTCGAGGCCGTGAATGGCGATGGCAGCGGCAGGAGATCGAGGTTGAACTGCGAGAGGCGATTGACGAGCGGGAAGATGAGGCAGCCGAGGCAGGCCTCGACGTACCACTGTCCCTGCCAACTTACCGGGAACCAGTCCTTGGAGAGGGGATGAAACTCGGCGAGGCAGCGATGGAGGATTCCCAGCCCGACAGTGCCTTCGGCGATGTCCGTGACGAGGCTGTAGAGCGCTTGGCCGCGGTATGTGAGCGAGTCTTTGCTGTAGCCCAGCGCGTGAGCGGCGATGGGGATGAACCACGAGCCAACCAGCCAGAAGGCTCCAAACCACAAGAACATCACCTGAAAGAAAGAGATACCAGCTTTTAGTTCTGAGATCGAAGATAAATTGTCAAGAAAATGTCAAGAAAATGGAAAGAAGTTGGATGACACTAGAAGAGAAAGCTCGAGAGCTCGAGCCAAAGAGCTCTCAATGGAAAAGATTGATTGTTTTTACCTGGAAGATGGTGTGCCCTGTCCAGGGGACTGCCCAGGCCTTGTCTTTGTGGGAGCGGTTTAGAAGGAGCTGGAGAAAATCGACCTGTGGAAAAGAAGAAAGTTCATAGCTCGCGATGAATGAGAAAGAAAGAAAAAGAAAAATGGAGTGTGAGAATGTAACGAGACCTTGCCTTCCGCAGTCTCATCCACCAGGAGAGCTCTGGAGACGACGACGATGGTGGATCGCCCGGCTCGCCCTTATACTGGTCGTCATCGCCGCTGCCCTCGCTTTGTGACGAGAAGGAACACGGCAGGAGGAACTCCCACTGGCAGAAACGATCCATGCCCGGCTTGAGAAAGAATTTCGGAAAAATGCGAGCGATTACCTGTGTGGAGGATCGCTCCCTGACGAGCAATCGCTTCCAGCCGCGCGTTCTTCTCCCCGGCACGGCCAAGCTAGGTCTTGGCCTCGAGGAAACTAGCAGCGGTTGCCCAAATCCAATGCGCCGAGCTCCACTCTGCGCCAATGCAGCCATGAGGAAATCTTCCCTAGACGCGCATCATCGATCATCACATTGCTCCGCCATAGCGCTCTTCCATCTTGCCCTATAGTTTCAAAAGAAACCTCACTCTTTTATTATTCCAATGATACGTATAGATAGTTTTACACACCATCTTGGAGCTGTGATCCTACGCGCTATATTCTTTCTTCTGATCTGTCGTCTCGTGGTTGTTAGTAGAGAGCTCGCTCGTCCCAAAACTTCCTCTTTTTTTCTTTCTTGCTGTTCTTGGTGATCTTGGAATGGAGAAAACTTAACTTAGACCGCTCTTTCCTTTGCACTCGCATACTCGACGCTGCTCACTGGGACTCCATCCACTCGCAGAGACGATGGAAATCCATTCGCTGGCTTGGACGTGGAGAGGCCGTCTGGGAGGAGGAGCTCCTCCGCCGGCTCCTCCGGGACAGGCGCGTCGCGGGGTTTCATGCTGCGCTTCTCGGAGGAATCGAGATTCGCAAACTCCTCGAACTCTCCGATTGAGCGGTACTTGTTGTGGCGTTGCTTCAATAGGGACTGAGTATCCATCTTCAGCAGGTCCTGCAATCACGACGAAATTTATGTCTCGAAACGGAAGACGTTCATCCATACCTCCATGTGTCTAAGCAAAACTTTCTTTATGTTTTTCGAGGCGGTTTCGGGATCGTACTGTGCGCCTCCAAGCGGCTCCTGCAAAACCGATGATCTCTGTTAGCAAACAGAGAAGAAAACAGGCTTTGGTTACTGGAATTATTTCGTCCACAATCTTAAGCTCCTTAAGGTCGGTTGGCGTAATTTTCAGAGCATCTGCTGCCTGGAGACAAAATCGAATCTCGTCAAAATTTACGCACCAGAAGACTTTCGCATTACCTTTGGCGCAGCTTCAGCGGACTTCCAAAGAATCGCAGCACACGCTTCAGGGCTGTACGAGGAAGGGAAAAGTTAGAAACCGGAAGAGGTTCCAGAAAGTGTACAAACCTGGCCACGTAATAGACGGAGTTTTCCATCATAAGCATCTTGTTGCCACATCCAATTGCTAGTGCACCACCAGAGCCACCTTCTCCAATGACGGTTGTTATAATTGGAACCTTCAAGCCAAACATTTCTCTGAGGTTCATAGCAATTGCCTCTCCCTAGCAAAGATAAAAGAGGGAAGTCAGAAAACAAGAACACAAAACAAAGTTTCTTACTTGACCAGTTTCCTCGGCCTCAAGACCGGCATAAGCACCTGGAGTGTCCACAAATGTCAAAATAGGAAATCCATGGTGCGCTGCATGCTTCATCATCCTCAAAGCCTTACGGTATCTGGAAAAAGAACCACGGCATATAACTTTCTGCAAGTGAAAGAACGCTATACATACCCCCAAGGTTGAGGCATGGCGAAGTTCCGATACAAGTTCTCCTTGGTGTTCCGTCCCTTCTGGTGTCCAATAAACATAAAGCTCATGCCTTCCATCTTTCCGATTCCTGTAACTATAGCCGCATCGTCGTGACCAGCACGATCACCGTGAAGCTCCAGCCACTGAAACACGAAGTTCAAAGGCTAAGAAGATGAAGGCTTCGAAAAAAATGGAAAACAAGTCCACGGCCGTTGTGTTACCTTGTCAGTCATATTTAAAACATGATCGTAGAATGTAGGACGGTTCGGATGACGTGCTAGATTCAATCGCTGGACCGGTGTCAAATTCTTGTAAAGATCTTGCCGGACCTGCCAACAAAAACAAAACTTAGCAGGAACTAAAAACTCGTCGGACCAACCTGGTGGTATTTTTGCTCGAGCTCTTCGATTTGGCCGCTAAAATCCACGCCAGTCTTATTGGCAAGATCTCGCACCTGATATCGAGAAAACCAAAGGTCATTAGAGCCAAAGATCACACACGAGCACAGAAAAACACGGCATGCAAGCAAAGAGAACAAGCGAGGATGGAACCAAAACTTTTTGCTAGCTCTAGATGGAGTGTAAGATCATACCTCTTCGATTCTAGCTTCGAGATCGATGATAGGTTTCTCGAACGGGAGCGTCACGGGCTTGGGCTTGACCGGCAGGGGCTTGTATCGGCACAGGAGATTGAGCGCATCCTTTTGCATGTCCTTGGTGATCTTCTTGGGCCACGGATAGCTCCATTCCTCGGGCCCCTTCTTCTTGGATTGGACGACGAGAGCGCCGGAGCGGCCGGAGGACGAGGCGATGGAGGAGCCAGACCTGGGCCTTGCGCTCCGGAAATCTCCGTGCTGGAAATTGAGACCTACCCTTGCCGCCGACAGCGACGCCCCGGGAGCGCAATCCATCGCTCGATCCCCTCGCTCGCGGCGCTGATTGAGAAGCTAGATCGGGAGAAATGTGAGATCCGCGCGGAGGGGGTGGAGGAGAGGAGAAATCCCGGCGGGGGGGCGGAGGACGAGCTCTCCTGGCGAACAAACAAAGGCCGTGGATATAAAACCCGGCCACTAAATAATCGCGATTAGCTCTTAAGCAATGGGACATCCATGGGCATGCGCATGAGGCCATGGATGGGCATGGGCCGGAGCTTACGATGGTCTCACATCGTCCATGTGGGAAGGAGGGTCCGGAATACTTGGGAGCCAATGATGTTGCAGCGCGTGGTGCCACCTAGAGCCGTCGATTCTCTGGTTGTTGGAAAGCTATGACGATGGCATCATATGTTTACATACATGTACACCTTCAATTGGAGTGGTACATTATTTTTCTATACAGAATATGCAAGTAGATTCTACTCTTCTTGTCACCTATTCTATTTTAGGTGGCTGACGCTCATGAGCTCCTCTTGAGGGTTTCATCTTGTTTACGTGAGACATTAACTTCAAAGCTTTTGATTCACAAAATGCTGTGCTCAATGCACACTAGCTCTGGTGGATCATTCCAGAGCTTCAACCCGAGTGCAAGTGTTGAGAACGATTCTGAGAGTGAGATAGAATGTCGGCCTTGCAGCACTGGTACCTAACAAAGAATCTGGCAGTTTTGGTGGATCTATGGTACTTCACCATGGAAAGAAAGTTTTCTTGGTGGCAATGTGCCATAAATTTTGGGAGCTTTTATAATTCTGTATAGCTTGCAAAACAGATAACATGTTTTTAGAATGGTAGGAAAACTAGTTGGTCTTTGGTTTGGTTCTTTCGTTATTTAAAAAGTTGGCTTCCTTAGTCATAACACAAATACTAGCAAAGTTCATTATCTAGTGTTCAATCTTCTTAGCCATTCCACTTGCTCTTTATTGTGGAAGGGACAATGTTGTAAAAGAGATTGAACAGAACAAGTGTTTGATGGTAGCATACTTTGAATCCATTGGTTTCATTCTTCTAATTGGGGGCATTGTGAATAATATAAAAATGAATAAATGAATGAACCTCTTGGAAAGAAACAATACATAGAAATTGTTAAATTCCATTGAATTGTTGTCAAAAAAATTTCTGCACATTGCAGTAATGCTTAATAGTAGTGTGATTCCTATTTATTAATTAAATTGATCATGTAGAATAATTTTCAAATATAGTAAAACTATATATGCCTATTAATTAGAACTATAAATTTATTCGACTGTAGAGAGCTCACCTCTAATCTTTCTCTCACAGCATGCAACTAAAAGTACAAAGAATTCAGCTCAAGAAACTCTAAACCATCAAGCCTACCTAATTAAAATCCTCTACTCTCTCATTTTTATATTTTATATTCATTCTATTACCCATCCACTTTATTCTATCATAAACCTTATCTTCCACCACCTTTATATAATGATTTGCTATATAACTCTTGAGCTGCAGTGGCCATCCATGCCTTCTTGCCTATTGGATGAGCTGAAGAAGAATTGGTAATCCTTGTAGCCAACCTGTGAAGGAAAAGCCCATGCTTGTCAAAATTTGGACAAGAGGAAGAGTAGAAATCTCTTGAAAGAAAGTTGACTGGAGAGTGATGTGTCTGCTCTGAGCGAGGCTGTAGAGACGTTCCACAACTTGGCTGGGCTTTGGAGCCATGGTATGTGCCCCAGCTCATATCTTAGACAAACAAACTTGGAGTGGCTCTTTCTCTTGCTTGATAAGTTCCTCTATCTATTGAAATACTTAGCTCATACATTTTATATCCAGGCCGAAACCCTAAGTGCTCATTGGCTGAGCGAGGTGAAACATGAATTTGACATGTGTCCAGTGGCATCTTGCACTAGTAACAGAGAGGACCACTCATCGACTTCCTGCACCTACTGCAGACTTGACAACGAAGAACATATGTTTTTTATCTTCCCTTTTTTATTCTTGCAAATGTGTATGCGCAATGAGGTTGCCTTTCTTTTAGAACATCAAGACATAAACTAGGTCTAAATTATAAAAAGGGAAATTCCTCAGCAAAACGCCTCTCTTTTTTGTAAAACCTTTTTTGAATTAAGAAAACTAGTTATTAAGTTAAAGAATACAACCTTTAAATACAAAAGTAGGCTTTCATAAAAGATATATTATTTAGCTTGTCAATATATCTCAAGTTCTTATTTTCGTCTCAAACCATATGTCATATTCAAATCTATTGCCTCTTATTATTTTGCATTTACATGCAATAATATAAGTGCGTTGAGAGTCTTTAAGTAAAGATTAGCACAAGTTATCCACTAACTTTCATCCTTTTCTTATTGGATGAAATAACTAGTACATAATCTTTAGATTTCTTAGGATCAACAAGGGAATTCACCTATAAAAGAAAGAATGTAAATGTATATTAGATGACAAAGAGGAAGGAATTTATCTGAAAAGTTATAGAGCCTTCTCTTGTAAAATTATTAAATTTTCTGGTTTTTTCAGATAATTTATAGTTGATTATGCATTTATCTATATATATATAAAATAAAACTGAATTTTTTTAGAATAATTTTTTAACTTATTATTTTCTATAATTCTTTTCAAAAGCCTAAATGTCTTTTCAATTTATGCTCTTCGAGTAACCTCAAAGTAGTTTTTTAAAGAATATTTTAATAGATATTTGGGTTTACCCTTTTTCTTGCCATTACTAAACAAATATAAGTTGTTTTACTAAAAAACATTTATGTTTAAATCTTTTTATTATATAATATTAGGGCAAAAAATATTTGAAAATGTTCTTTATATTATGGAATATTTAATAATTTGAATAAAGTAAAATATTTATATTAAAAATTTATATTTTATTTGTGTAAAGGTTTTTTGCATATCTAAATTTCTACAATTGTTTCCAATAGTAATTTATGATTATATATTTTACAAAATAGTGTTTTTTTTATTATCTAAAATTTCTTACATTTTTGTTTTTTTTTTCTGTATTGATCCATGGAAGTGGCATATAAATCAAACCAATACTGAAAATTCTTGAAGTAAGTGAGTATTAAAATTGTTATTGTTGAAAATTTAATGTGATGTTATAGGTGAGAGTAGCGTATGCTATTAATAATTTTGTGTAGAAAAATATAAAGAAACTATTTCTGTAAATATGTCTATATTTTTATTTTCTATTATCATTTTGCATTTGTCATATGCATCATTTTGCATTTGTCATATGCTAAAGAAAATAAACAATACTAACAGTAAGTTGATGACAAACTCTAAAAGTCATAAATAAAAGATAGTGATAAATTTAAAATATTTATTATAATTTAAATTCTTAAACTTACTCAAAAGTATCACTAAATAAATTTAAGTAATTTTATTATGTAGTTTCTTTTATTATTTTTACTTTTCTCAATTATAAATTTATACAAGTTATTAATCTTTGAGAAGTATTATAAATCCTAGTTATTGAATCTTGTAAAGATATTCTAACTTTCTATATTTTGTTATTTTATGGTAATTTAAATTTAAGTTTATAATGCATATAAACAACAAATTTTAAGTTTAATTAGTTAGCTCAATGTTTAACTTAAACATTTATTATAAATTCTCAATTAAATTTAATATCACTCTTGATTATTTTGTGCAAAAACTTTCATGACATAAAGTTGAAAGTAAATAATCTAAATTAAAAAAAAGAGTAATAGTGGCATATGATTGAAATGATTGTTATAGTAAATAATTTTTTAAAACCAATGGTTTACATTAATTAGTCATTGGATGTGTAATTCTCTTAATGTCATGATAAATTGTAAGATAGTTTAGAAATTCACGAAGTTATTTGTATTTAATGTCATATAATTCACATTATGTACATCCCGCAAGAACGTCCCCACTAAAACTTGATGACAATTTAAGCTGCTCAAGAAGAACTCCAAGAGCCCATGCCGATCGGGCTCTTACAATCTGGCTGGGCGAATTTTCGACAGCTCGCATTAGCAGTGTCACTACCTGATTGATCGAGCATAAAAGTAGAATAGTAAGCGAACTTTTACTTTTTCCCAAGTTTTCAAGCATTACCTGTGGCACGTAAATCGAGGAGGATCTTTGATCTTCGAGCTGTGACAGCATAAAGGCTACAAACGAAACAGCGTTGGCTTGGACCCGCGGCCATGGCGAATCAAACGCCTGTGGAATCAAACGGGAGCTTTTCTTTTAGGAGTGAGCAACAGGGAAACCACGTCCTTACCTGGATTGCACAGGACAAGTATGTGTCCAATCTGTCTGAAAATCGAGTTATCAGATGTCTCGTTATTTCCTTCAAGAACGCGTCGTAATACAGCCTGCGGAAAGAGAAAAGGTTAGTTTCACTTTGAGGAGATCGAGATTCTACGAGCCTGTTGTCCGATTCCTTGCAGTCGAGTCTCGCCACATGTTTGAGCTCTTCAGCCTGAAGGAGAGGAGCGATTCTCTTGAATGTTGTCTGTGAAAAAGAACAACAGTGGAATGTAAATGAAAGAAACACTTCACTGGGATACCTTGCATGCTTGTCGGACAGATGAATCCTCGTCATTTATATGCAAAAGCACACGCGGGAGGATTGAGTGCATCTGTAACGAGCGCACGAATAAGCATTGCTCGGGTAAGGTTCAGCTTACTTGCTCCAGAAATGCATCCAGTTGCGATCCAGTGGCAAAAGCACTTAGCGTCCCAAGTGCACCAAACGATGCTGCTCTCATATGAACGCTCTCCCTCGTCTAACAACAATCTTTCAAGCATTGAACCAACATGTATGTAACAAACCGAGTACCTGGAGAGATCTTAAACGTACACAGAGGTTAAGCAAAACCGGAACCACTGTCTCTTCTGTTGTTATCTCGAGCACCTACGCGAAGGTAATTAGAACAAATAAAGCGGAGAAAACCCGACTCTTACCAGTGGGAGACCTTGCACGGCGGCATACGATACAGATTCCACATCGTCGTCAATCAGAGTAACGATTACACCCAACACCTGCGGTGCGTATTGCGCCATATCGTCATGGGGCACCTGTCGAGGAGTACAAGAACAGCTTATTGAAAGAAAAAACAAGTACAGACACCTGAACAAGGCCTTCGACGCATAAGCGTCTTACTACAGGAGATTCATCTCCAATATGGCGACTCAAGACTCCAACAAGTTGTTCCAAAACGTCAGCGGTCCCCCTACTGCCCCACCATCCATAAAAATAAACTAGTTACAAGAAACAGAAGAGCCAAGAAACCTGGTTTTGACATATTCCGATAAAGCGGCGGCAGCTGCTATCCTTTGGAAAACGTAGTCTCTTTTGAGAACAGGCCACAGAAGATTGCAAATTGCACCAACCTGTAGAAATTCCTGTGAGTCCAAAACAAAGAACTAAAGAAGCTCACTTTTTTCGGGTGTGTCAAAGCAACGCAATGCGCAATTTTTCCAACGGCTTTGATCCAGTATCCTTCAGTCAAGAGCTCGTCAATGCTGCTATCTACAACCTGCACATGATACAAATCCGTAAAAATGGTTTATATGAGCACACAAAAAATCTCTTACATTCTCCATGTCCAAATCCCCAACAAATCTACAAAACGTTTTGAACGCAAGAATAATGTCCCTAGAATTGCAAGAATTAGTCACGTACAGCATCTTTTATGTCCTACCTTGACGCTTGCTTATCCAAACCAGTAGTGCCATGTGAGCCTCCAATTTGAAGCAAGAGCGCACAAAAAACTGTTGCATAACGTTGTTCAAGAGCTTTCCTGATGGGATCCCCTCCTACTCTGTTGAACAGCATCAATATTAAGCTAATGGTATACACCAGGCTTACCTGAAAGCTGTTGTCAGTGCCCGGACAGCAGCTATTGGAAAATAGTCGATGGTATGAGGAGCATGCGAAGACTGCTCGTTCTTGTCCGTGTCGTCCTTCAGAACTGGAGTTTGATCCAGTACGGACACCAAATAGTCGAGAAATGGCAATGCCAAATCCACATGGTTCGCAAATGCCTGCTAGCGGTGTGAGAAGGCAAACATTGTAGAAAACTAAAGACTTACTTTAAAGGCTTCGTCTATCGGCCATGATCCTTTGTGTTTCAGCGAATCCTTAACTTGCGCCTCCCTGACTGCTGCAGCTAAAAGTTCACTCATAACTATTCTGGATTGCGTTTCTTGTGCTAGAGAACACACCTGCAGACAAAAAAAAATTATCGCCGAAATGGAAAAATGTTGACCTACGGTTTCTAGCACTTTCTGACGCCTTCCAACCTCCGCAACAGACGTGGCAGCCTTAAACAGCGACTGCGTTATACTGTAAAAAAAGTTTCATTAAAACCATGAAACAAATTGAATCTTACGTAGGAATATCGCGCTCGCCGAGTTGATTGCCTCTCTCCAGAATTAACTGTTTGACAGCAAAAGTAGCACCCTCCCCACATTGAGGGATTATATCACAGATAGCTGTGTTGCAATACTGCAAAGCAGACACATACTGCGGAAAAACGAAAAGAACAAAAGTTGGCGCAGGCAGGGGCAAAAAGCTTTACCTCGTCATTGGTTAAAAGAATGCTAACAGCGCCAACAATTTGCTGTAACGTTCCAGCCAACTCAGCAGTAGAATCCTATAAACAGTGGTTAATATCTCAACCCAACAAAAGTCGACTTACCCATTTAGAAACAGCAATGAGCTCTTCTAGTGAGGATAATGCACCGAAAGAAACTTGCCTGCTTTCCATACTTGAGGAACCCCCAAGTTTTGGCAAAGTTAAAGCAATGCTGAAGAGAAGGTCAATAATCTGCAGACGGAATGTCAGTTTTCCTAATGCTTTCCTAGATTCCATGCCTGAGCAGACGACTTTCGTATCAAGGAAGAAACATCCGCACAACGAGGTAAATACATCATCACTCTCTTTCCAAGAATCAAAGCGTCGCGTGAGGGAAGAAGAGGCGTACCTGAAACAACTTTGTAAAGTAAGCATAAAGATAGGAAAAGGTGACTACAACCTGCAGTACAGAATGTTCGGAACTCTCGCAATAGCGCAAGTACTGACATACAAGCTCTTTCTCGGTGGTGATCAACTTGTGAAGAGATGTATTGGTCAAGACTATTGAGCAAGTGATGAACTTGATCCGCTCTACTTTTCCCATCTTCCCCACTGCAAAACATCTTATTCTTTCGATCGTAAATTCTAATTTCTAGAAAACAGACCTGGTTCTTAGAATTACGCAAAGCAAGTTCGTTAAATCCGACAAAACGGAATCAACAACGGGTGCAGGTTCTGCTGGTAGCGTGTAGAACCTCAAAGTAGCCTGCACATTCTCATAAACAATTGCAGAAATCACCCAACAAAAATTTTATCACCTCAAGTATACGATCCCTTGATGCAGATGTCAACTTAGGCTCAACAGATACCAAGGTGGTGCATGCGTTTATCGCCAAGTTCTTGAGGATCCACAAAACAGAGTAAAAAACTAAAAATAAAAATGAAAAAATGGAACGTCCATCTCACCTGTGTTCGGAGTGAATCCGCTTCTAGTAAACTTTGTGTGGCAAGAACATAACTAGAAGTTTGGGACACCATTAACGTCATAACATAATCCAGCATTGTATCTCGCCTCTTCAAAGGGAATGGAACCCCATGGGCGCCAGCCTTTATAACAGCTTGGCCTGGAATACAAAACCAAAATTTGTTTCGTCAGGATTCGAAAAACGTTGTACCCAGCAGATTGATAGCCGTGATAACGGCTTGCTTAGCTGCGGCACTTTTCACATCAAGTAGCCTTGATAAAACATTTGTTCCCTTGAAAAGAGCTATTTAGTAAAACGAAGTGCGCTTTCAAAGATAAAAGTTACCACAAGCTTATCGATTCGAGCTTCAATAACGGTGGATGGAGCATAAGAAGCAGCATAACCGTACATCAAAGCTAATGCCGCATAGATATTGTCCACATCCTTTTCTCTTTGAGCGAAGAAGGAAGCCAAGAACCTGCACAATGAAGTCCGTTAACGTAAACCTCGAATTGGACGTAGAATGACCTCGTGATTGTTCTTCTACTCTCCTTCTCAAGCACATCTTTCAGCTTTTCGAGAACGGTATCCAAATGAGAAGCTGCTACCTTTATCAGAACAAAGTCATCTACCATTTACAGACATGTCCACAGTACTTACCAGGCCCATTCCCATAGCTAGACCAAGCCTATTAGCTGTGTCTGCAACGTTGGATTGCCTATACATTGTGGCGATCTTTTCCCGGACAAAGCTTCTGTTATCAACTTTGGACAGAACCACACCAAGGCATCTACAGACATGCAACAGAAGTTCAGAAAAGAAACTTAAAGAAAATTAATTACCTGTGCAAAAAGGCACAATGTTGGTTATCTCCTTCGTATAAACAGTAGTGGCCAGACAAAGCATTAGCCATAGACATAGTCCATTCAGAACTGCTGATAACGTCCACAGATTCTGACAGAAGCTGATGTTGTACATTAGTAGGAAACAGTTTGACAACACTTACGTGTAATATCATTTCTTCCCATGTTTCTTGTTGCCATGAGTCATCTTCGGAGTCGCTGATATAAGCTTTTAGTTTTGGAATCTGCATCAAATAGACTCTAATTCGTGCCCAATGTTCTTAACACACGAACCTCGTCTTCCCATAGCAACTGGACAGCGGTTGGAAACAGCGAGGACATGTTCAAAAGAGCCTACAAAGTACAAAGTTGTTGGCGAAACTAAGAAAACGTCAGAAGTCAGAAACAAAGGAAAGAAAAAAGACACCGTCAAAATTGATGCAGCAAGATGATTCCTGGCATGGGGATTCTGCAAAAGAACGATCAACCTTCCCAGCACTTCCTGCACTGGCTTGTTATCAGAGAAAGAAAAAGCCTCGACGGGAAACCTCTGGTCGTGGAACGTCGGGTTGCAATCTATAGTCGACATAGACTGGTTCGCCTTTGCCATTTTTCCTCTTGATAATCTCGCAAATGCACTTACAAAGCTAAGAAAGGAAGACTGTCGTCAACATATGTCTCAGGTTCTAGGAGGAAACTTACCGTGGCTATCGCTCCTGTAAAGCATGGCGGAATCAAGACTTTCAGTAGAAATGGCCACATAAGCTCCTGGACCACAAATTCAGTATAGAACTTAGAAGTGAATGTATCTTCATACTTCCATATGAGGCGTTGTGCTTGCCAGCAAATATAAAATTTTATCGGACACAACCCGCAGCTCTGAAGGCGACACGAATCCAACTTTTAGACGAAGCTGGGACGTTAAGGGTTAGGAAGAAACTATATAAAAAGAAAAATCTTACGTGATTTTGATGAATTTCAGCATTTCGCGTGCCCAACGCTATTTCCAGGGCCTCCTGCTGTGAGTGCAGGATCTTTACCTCAGAATCAGTAATAGCTGACTGCTTAACTAAAAACTCTAAGAATATCCTGTCGTTATCTTGTTGCAAAAACCCAACAGCTGACATGATCGCAACGAGCTGAATGATAATAGAAGTGAAAACTACCCTGCAGAATGCAAAATATAGGAAATATACCTCTGCCAAAGCTTTCCGCAAGTTCAAATTTGGCTCCTGCAGCGAGACCTTTACAGCCTCGAGTAGAGTGGAACGTTTACCATTCCAGCTTGTAGCAAGTCTAACAATCACCGTTGAAATTATCATACTTGAATAAACAGCTAGCGTACCTAGGGAGTAAATGTTTGAGTATCAAAAAAACTCCAAGTGATGCTTCCATTTCTTTGGCATTCAAACGCTGCTTTTAAAAAACACTTTATCAACCGAAACGAATGAGAATAAAAGCTCCAGCATCTCACAGAGAGTAGATAGTTGAAAAGGTCTTCCGGAAAGGCAGTTCCAATAATTACGAAGCAAGTAGCAACCTCGTTAAAATTCTGCAGAAAAGCGAGAATGTTACGATAAAAGAAAAATTAAAGCTTTACCTTTAAAATTGCAGAAGCTTCTCCATTTCGTTCTTTACGAGAGTAGATGGAAGCCATAGGCAAAATCGTATTAAGAATAGATACAACAGCCTGAAAAACATATTAATACTGGTAACTGTTTCCTAAACACAAGAACCTGAAACTCTAGCATCGGCTGACCACTCGGCAAAACCACTTCCAAAAGCATGTGAAGAGCATGGGTAACTGGAAAACAATTACTGGAGTCTTTCTTGTACCTTAATGATAACAAAAGAGCCAGGGTGATGTACAAAGAGAAACTTTCAATGATGCTTACACTGATAAGATAGAAGGCACGAGCTTAGGCAACGCCGATTTTAACTGAATTTTATTTATGAGAGGGAACATTTGAGCCAAAGCTTCCACAGTAGCCAAAGAAACCTGATATGTTCCAGATTTATGTCAGTTAAGGAAAGAAACTGCAAATACCTTTGCATCACGAGCCAAGAGCCATCTTCCCAGGAAAAGATCAAATGCAGAGTGTAAAAGAGCTCTGTAAATTACATTAAGTACACAAAAATGAGAAGATACTCCCGTAACTTACTGCATATCAGGACCAAGGTACGGAGCTGACGGATACTTTTCAACATACACGATCATCCCGGCACTCCAACACGCAAAAGCTGACAATGATTCATATCAGTCCATATGCTCAACGCAAAATTATTTATCTTACCATCAGCAAACGTTTTTTTCTGCGCATCCTTAATTCCACCAAGAAGAGGTAAAACGCGAGAAAGCACGCCTTTCATATGAGGGACGAACTGGACAGCTTCAAACAAAGGCTTCCAACTAAATCCCATCACATAATGATAAGCTGAAGTTACCATCAATTGTCGAGAACTCGGCAAGAGCTTGAACCAATGCCAACACCGGCACCGAGCCTCCGACTAGTTGCAAAAATATTTCTTCCATAACCTGAAAACGAAGAAGCAGCAATACTAATAATGTAGGTAAAAAAGAAAGAAAGCGAGACTAAGCTTTACCAAGCTTGGCATTTGACAACAAACTGCAACCAGCAGACTCGATGCTGCGTGTTCCCAGCTTGAATCCAGATCCTGATAAAAGCTGTTAGTGCAAGAAGAAATCGAAAGGACAAAATGTACAGACCTTGCAGCTCGTCATCTCAGCGAAGGAGATTTTCACCATGGATTTTATCTTGTCTTCGCTTAGCTGCATCCTTTCCATGTCGCGGATTGTTCTCGCCATTACGTTCAAGACACTTGATCGATGAACTGCTACTTGTCCTCCACGCTGATCAAGCGAGAGAAAAAATAAAAAAGAAGGTGAGGATGCAAAAGAAAAATGCGCACAAAGAGTTGATTACCCGTTTAACAGTTCTCAAGCTCGTGAGGCAGCAATCCAAAATCACATGAGCGCTTCTGTGCAAGCCGAAATAAGAATTGGAGAGAAAATCCTCAATCTCACCCTCTAGCATCCTTGCAAAGAGAAATCGTCGCGGCTTCCCTGACCGCGTCCGAGGAATCAGACAGCGCTCCAACCAGTGCTTGAATGACGACTAACGAAGAGAATAGAACCGAGATTAGGGAGATGGAGGCTAGATTTTCTTACCAGATTGATGAGAAGCCGGCTCCTCATCGCTCGCCATTGCCAAAGCGATCACTCTCGTCTAAACCCTACTCCTCCCCATTCCACGTCATGCTGCCAGGTGGCCCACGCGTAATTGATCCATTTAAACCTTTTGCCCGCCTTCCAAAAGCCCTAGTTATCTTTCGAATTTGCCCTCGCCCTAGGATGAGCGCTTACGAGAAGGTACGCCAAGAGCGCATTCGAGCAAACAATGCGCGCCTTGCCGAGCTAGGGCTGCGCGATCTGGCCAGGGATATCGCCTCTCAAGTGCAGGCTCCAGCTCGAGAAGCGAAGCCGGCGAAGCCGAGCACATCGGCTGGGCCGGTAAGAAGGTCGGATAGATTGCGGGCCATCAAGAGCAACAAGAATGAGGAGGTCTCTGATGAGAGTGACGAGGAGATGATTGTCACACGGGAGATTCGTGACGAGGAGGAGGATTACGTTCCCCCAGCTGATGAAGAGCATGTTTCCGAGGACAGCAGTGATGGTGAGCATATGAGTGAGGACGAAGAGTCTAATCAACCAAAGGTATGATATGAGTTTCTTTGTCTTCTTTGTTTAAACTGCGGCTACGTATGGGACAGACCGAAGAGGTTGTGAATTCTCATTTGGATTTCAAGCAGGACGAGGACGATCTTCAAGAGGTTTGTACATTTGTTTTCTCATGGAAAGAGAGAGTCATTAAATTTTTGGAGGCTGTAGGCTATTGCTCTGTCTCTTGAGGAGGTACATGACGGAAGCTTAATCGACAGTAGAACTAAAGCTGTGAAGAAGTCAGTAAAAGAAGATTCAAAGCGCAGGAAAAAACCGGTAAGAAGATAGCATTTAAACCTGTGCTCATTATGTGCTTCTTACATGTTGCTTTCAGGCTGCAAGAGGCTCGTTTCACCTGTCCACAAAGGATATCGACATTCTTTATCACGCAATCGTTCGTAAGTGGTAGTGTGCCTTCTTCTTACTTGTCACCTAAAGTTTTTAACTCTTCAGAAGGTAGAAGGGGCCTTTCGCTGCGAGAATTGCAACAAGCAGCGTCTGCACATAACTTCACTTGGACAAAGCAGGAACTGCAAGACATGATTAGAATTTTTGACACCGACCAAGATGGCATGGTAAGCTTATGGAAGCTTCTATCTCTGTTTTCTAAGTACGCCAGTTTTTGCAGCTCAATCTTGACGAGTTTCTAAACATGTCGACGCGTTGCCATATTCTCGAAGATTGACATGCGAAGCGGCGAATTAATAGAGACCTACGCCGCCAAGACATAGTCTCACGGGTTAGTTGCCGACTACCCCCTTTCAAACTATGTTATGGCATGCACTCAAAAACAGTGCTTGCAGGTGTGAATGGGTCTTCCGCTAGTACAGCGGCCTACAGTGGACATGCATGAATGGAACTGGGAAGTGGCTCTCTGGCAGTAACAGACGGTTGCTTTTTGGTCACAAGAATCATAATGGGATATTTGCTACGCGTAAATACTGGCACGCAGTCTGGAAGTCATTGCAGCACCATTGCTTTTTTCGCTGTTGCTTGAGCCAGGCTTTCAGGAATTTTTATCTACATTCGCTGGGCGGGGCCGGGGTTTACACATTTGCTGGCTGTTCCGCTTTGAGATATCTTTGTCCGAAGGAGTGCAACATCAGCAGCCACCCGTGATGCCTGATCGCGTGTGACGCTGAAAGGCCTTGGAAGTTTGCAGATAAAAATTGGCAGCAGGCTGGCTCTCTGGCTGCGGGGCTATGAAAACGGTCTTATAGTACAGCAGGGATTGAGGATAGGGACTCAAGAGCCCCGGAGACAATGAAGCAGCTTCTCTATATAATCTCCCTGCCTTGAAATCAGTGGCTGCAAAGGGCAATCACTTCGTTCTTCAATGAAGAGTAGGAGCCGAAGAGCTGCTTGGTGGGTGGCTACCTTGGGTTTACTCGTCAAACTCGTGTACCTCCTCGACCAGGTGACTGCGGCACCATACGCTCACGAAGTCTTCAACAACAAGAATGGACTCTGCTCGACTTTTGTTCACCCGTACAACTATGGTTGCAGGGAGTTCTCGGTCTGTAGAGCTTACACTCTTTTGCTTTCTTTTTCTGCGAACTAACTTCCTTCTCAACAGGTTCCAACACAAGATGGGTTTTTGCTTGGTGTCCAACGATTGTATGGTCCAAACAGATCCAAGGGTCCTGTGTTCCTCTACCATGGGATCATGCAGGTGTGCTTTCTAAATTCTTGGGCGTTTTCTTTACCGTTGCTTGGTTGAGCAGGGAGGGGACATCTGGGTGATCAATCAGCCGAGAGATTCGCTGGCATTTCAGCTCGCAGACGCCGGCTACGATGTCTTCCTTGGAAACACTCGAACTTCCAATTTCAGCTATGGCCATGCCACTTTGTCCCGCTCAGACGATGTATGCACAATTTCTGGTTCATCCGTTTCATTTGCCAACTTTAACAACTGGTTTTCTGCAGGATTTCTGGGATTGGAGCTGGGACAATCTTGTTGAGCAGGACTTGCCGACTATGCTGCGCTTCGTCCACAGTCAAACTAATCAGCGAACAATGTATGTCGGATTCTCACAGGTAAGACTGTCTTATAGAGGCAAATGATTCTTATTCCCGTCTTCTGGTTTGCAACAGGGCACCATGACAGCTTTTGCTGCTTTCGCGCACAGTGATGTCTCGGGACTTGTAAAGAAGGCTGCAATGCTCGGTCCTGTTGCATATCTGGAGAATGTGGATGCACCAATGCTTTCCATTGCGTCTAATATGTATCTGGACAGGGTTCGTCTCTCTCTCTATATCTTTCTTAGCCAGTGTGCTAAATTTTCCTGGCTCAGATTCTTCTTGTTGCCGGAGTCTATGAGTTCCGCGTTGAAAAGTACGTGCTTTTTCCATACTCGGTCCATGGGCTAACTCAAATATAATCAATGCGCAGCTCTGGAGGCCGGCGAGTGATCAACACCGTTTGCAGGTCCCAACGTATGCAGCATGTGGACTGCTTTGACAACTTGCTGGACATGGTCACTGGTAAACAAAGCATTTTCTTTCTTTCTTTTTTTTGGTATTTTCAGTTCATCTAAGAATGCATGTCTTCAAGGTCCGAATTGCTGCATAAACACGACGAGGAGGCCCTTTTACAATCGCTACGAGATGCAAGCAACTTCAATGAAGAACGTGGCACACATGGCGCAGCGTAAGTGTCTCGCATGGAGTAGTATTTCTACATTCATGGTGTTCTTCTCTTCTACAGTGGTGCGCTCAGGAGAGTTCCAAAAGTATGATCACGGATATGTTGGAAACATCCTCCATTATGGCAGCTTGGATCCACCGTCGTACTCCCTTTCAGCATTTCCCAGGACCGTCCCACTCCTACTCATTCGCGGCGAGAAAGACGAGCTTGCTGACAAGGACGACGTCGCCCGGCTCGTCAAAGAGCTTCCATCCGAGACTCAACTCGTCGTGGTTCCTCGCTACGCGCACGGAGACGTGATGCTCGGAGTGGACGCCACTGCGCTGGTATACAGGAAGGTGATCGACTTCTTCGCAAAGTAGGAAATTATCATCTCCATTTAATCTCTTTGCAAAGTACTCTCAAAAGTTCTAACCAAGAAAAAACGCTTCTTTTTAGCTACCAAAATTCGTGCTCGTCTCTCATCTAGATTTACATCTCTCGAGAAAAGCTAGAGAAAGAATTCAAGTAGCCTGTGGGAAGTTTATGGGACCACTTCGAGTCTCGGGCTCCAGCATTCGCTGGGCTCTCTTCTTCGCACAGTGCTGCCGATCGAAATGCCTCACCTGATTGATACCAACAAAGCTCCGATCACGCAAAGAGAAACAAAAGAAACGCCAGGAAAGAAGAGAGAGAAATAATACCCAAGTCGATCTACACATCTTCTCGAATTGCGCCCGGCTGTGCTTGCAATCCGCCGGATAGAGCAGCCCCACCGTCCCACTCTCCGTCGCAGCGCCCTTGGAGCTCTCCACGCATTGGAAGAACGCGTCGCGTGCCTAGAATAATCCCCTCCGCATAAACCCTAAACCCCACACGCACAACCGCAATCGTCTACCTTGTAGCAAGCCGATCTGCCCGCCGCTAGCACCTTGGCGTCCACGTCCGCGCTTCCCATCAAGCTTCCTCACCACTCCATCCCCTCTGTTTTAAGGGCTCTTTGCTTTTTAGGGTTCTTCACATTTTTAGGGTTCTTCGCTGGAAGGCGGATATTCCTAGAATATTTATCTCTTCAATGGCTAGCACAGCCAGCAAAGACATTGGAATTGGCCTTGGTGTGATAGGCGAAGTTGGCGATGGGCGTGAGAGCCCCGACTCTCTCCCCGTTGCGCAGCATCTCCTCCACGTCCAGCTTCTCCAGCGTCAGCACCGCCCGCGACTCGCTCCACACGAACGCGAGCATCCCACTCCGGTGCACGAACAGCGCCCCGGGCTTGGAGCTCGGGTACCGGAACCCATACCCGTTGGAGATCCCCTCGCCCTGGTAGCACTCCACCGTCTCCACGACGCTCCCATCCCGGTAACTCTCCCACGGGAACCTCTCCGCCGATGGCTCCTCCACTCTCGCAGTGAACATCGCCGATCCATTCGGATGAAGAACGTAGTGAGTCCCCTCCAGGATCTTGGTCGCTATCAGCAGCCTTCCTCCTCCTCCACCATCTCTCTCGCGATCGCCCTCGTCGTCGTACGAGAGCAGCAGGAAGAAGAGTGGCTTCCCGGGCTTGCTCTCCCCGTCCGGCCGCCCCGGCGGCCATCCGAAAGTCCCGCCCCACAGGCCGGCAAGCTCGCGGCCCTCCACAGCCTTCTGCTCGGGGAGCTTGTAGAGCGCGAACCGGTTCTCGCAGATGATCGGCCAGGCCCGGTAGAGCGTCAACTTCAAGCTCGCCGCCTCGAGCCGGAGCCCAACCCCGGCGCCCTGCCGGAGGTACTCCCGCAGCGTCAATCGCCTGCTCGGTGCTGCCCCCGGTGACGCCACCTCCGTCCTGTTCTTCCTCCTCCCCTCCTGTGCCGCCAGCTTACTCCGCAGGACGATCTGCCTAATCTTCGCCTTAAGAAAGCCCGCAAAACCGGATCTTTTCGAAGCCGGCGTCGTTGCAGTGATCGTAGAAGTGGCAGCAGTGGCAGTGGCAGCAGCAGGCCTGTCCTCGCTAGCGTACGAGCTTCCCAACTTCCCAGACAAACATTCCGAGTCCACAATCCTGTGGTGGTGGCAGTGGCAAGAAGAAGGCGTCGTCGCTTCTCCACCTCCTCGACCGGTTTCTGTGCTGCGGGGGTCCCCATGCACGTACATCCACAGCAGCAATGCGTGCCTCTCGGTCATCGCCCTGAGCTCCTTCTTGGACGCCAAGCTCGGCCGGGAGATGAGCGGCCCCTGCGCCAGCGCCGGCATTTTGATCCGGATCTCCGCCACCACCATCTCCAGCAGCCGCCTCCGGTCGCCGAAGCTCAGCCTCCCGAAGCAGATCCCCTCGTCCTCCTCCGACGGCCTCCTTGCGCTGAATCTCCTGCCGGAGCAATCGTCGTCGCTGCTGCAGGTGCTCTCTACCGCGACACCGGCCAGAGTGCTGTCCGGGCTGCCACTCGGGCTCCTCCTCCCCCCCTCGGCCTCCAGGAAGGACTCGACCTCCAGCATCAAAACGTTGCAGCCTTCTCTCGCCGGCTCCACTCGCCCCGGGTAGCACCAGTCCTCCTTGTCCCTGCCGTGGAGGAAGAAGGCCAGCGATCCATCGGGAGCTCCAATCACCTCGAACACTGGCGCCCAAAGAAGGCCGCGCTCCATCCCCCGCGGGCCGAGCTCCTGGGGGATGATCCGGCAGCCGATGATGGAGAGGAATCCCCAGGTCACGTACACCAAGTTGCCGAGCTCTGGGTTTTGGTGCACCCAGATGCCGAGGAGGGGCCTCGCTCCAGCCAGGAAGCGATAGAGCGCCCGGTGTGACTCCATCCCGCTCCTCCAGGCATTCAAGTCGATGGATTCGCCCTCGGCCAGGCGCTGGCACTGCGGGAGCCAGAGCTTGTCCGACGAGCACGCGCTTCGAAGCTTGCGGCAAGTGGCGCTGAGGATGCAGAGATCCCTGTGGCCGACCCGGCTTGTGATCAATCCGAGGAGGTCGAGCGGGAGATCGGGCAGAGCGCTCGGAATTCCGCCGAAATCTTCCATCGGATAGCCCAGCGAGAGAATCGAAAAGAAAAAAGAACCTGGCCGCGCTGCCTCAGCTCTGATCGATGGCACGAAAAAGATGAATCAGCGAAGAAATTTCCTAGAAATCACGCTCACCTTTCGCATTGGACCGGCTTCCCTGGAGCTGGAAGAAAGGCGGCCGATCTTTTAGGTCAGACTACCTCCATTTGCCGCCTGGCGATCGAGAGCGATCGATCAATCATCCATCGATTGATCGACAGATGCCCCGCCAGGACCGCGCACGCAAGGAAGAAAAAGAGCTCGCAGCCAAATAACCTAAACGAAAAATCGGGCGCCACGCACTAAAGACGCGATGGATAATTAAGGAAAACGTTTAAAACGCTAAACTCTTTGACCGCTGACGAGGATACCAACGCCCCAGATTTGCAATATCCAACGGCTGCCAAAGATTCGGCAAAGATTCCCGTGTCCAACGAAAAGAATAAAGGAGCCTTAGAAAACGTAGAAAGTCGTCGTGAGAGAGCACAACAGGGCACGTACAAAAAGGTGGCCCCGTCCTTTAGATTTGCTGTCACGTTTCACTTCAACTTCGCTAGCCAGAACCATTGCATTTTCCAGTCTTGCTAACCACTAGCCAAATGTTTCTCGTGAGCCGAAGCTGTGCTGGATCACGATGGAAACATCACGTAACACAGTGATTGATATTGATTTCTCTTGTTGTTGTTGACCGAGCGAAGAGGATTTTTCTATCCCAAATTCTCTAGTTTTGCAAAGATCGATCCCAACTCTCCAAGCAATAATAATATACTTTGATAGAGTTTTCAACGATCTCGAAGCTGGAATCTGGATGGATGGGCGCTGGGGTCCGCAAGTTATCTACCTGGACTCGAGCCACAGTTTAGTACCGAGTTTTAAGAACGAGGCAGAATGTACTACCGAGCAAAATCACGCAACCTGTAATGCTTTCCGGTGCATGTTCTTGATTTATGTTATGATGGCGATGGACGATATGAGGTAGCCGACGAGTTGCACTCCTCCACTCCCCACTCGTCCAACTTTTCCCTGCTTTGAGACTTACATGATGGACTGGTTTGTGAGGAGCTTTCCATCGTGACGTGTGCTGGGCATCAGCGTTTGGTACTTTTGGACTCGCGGCTTTGGAACAAGGAAGCTGCACCACACGAAAGGAGCTCCTAAGAATTGGAAATATGAAGTTTAGAGTCGCAAACCTTTTAGTGCAACAACTGAGTTTCTATCGATGTCTCAGTATTGCAAACAGGTCCTCTGAAGCTCGAGTAGGATCGGGAGCTTTGGAGCTGAAATGCTGAACATTCTTGGGATTATCGTCAGCACTTATTTTGAGTTGTCCCTTGAGGAAGGAAGGAGTATCCAGATCACATCTGTTAAGCAGTTGATAAGTTACAAATCATTCAACCAAGATCCTGCTCACCTCTTAAAGGATAAATTCCTTTTCTTAGAGCTCTTAGACAACCACATTGGAAATCTTAGTTTGTGATCCGCCTGTGACGCGCATCACGAGGCATGTTAGCGTCGTGAGGAAAACCGCACAAGCACCGCTTACAGTCGTGTCGAAGGATTGTCTTGTTCCTTGCAAAATGGATGAGCTGTAAAGCAGCAGTCATTATAAAAACTTCTATGAAACACGGCAGTTTACCAGGTAAGAACCAAAATCATCGAGAAAAGCTCAGACAGCTCCCGTCTGCCACGGCAAATGCTTTTGTCCATCACGTCTCCATCGCACAAGTAATCTGAAGCTTTCGAGAAGGCATTCAGGATGGATGCTCCTCTGCAAGGTTTGTAATTAAGATAGTTTTCCTGTTTGCACAGTTGCGTCAGGACAACCAGGACAGAACTAGCCACACCTGATGATACTCATACCTGAACAAGAAGGAATATAAAACCGACATCTTGAAGAACCATGTTCAGGCGAGCTTCTATTGTGTATGAAGTTTTGGCTCCTCTTCCTTCACCCGCTTCCGCACACAAACTGTAAATCCACTGATCGGTAAACTTTCCGATAGAATTTTCAAAACTGACCTGTCCATAGTCCCAAAAGAGCCCAAGCAAGCATCTCTAACATCCACTTCTGAGTTCAGAGAATACCCTGCACATGCATACTGCAAAACAATGTAAGAACTCGATCTGACACACAGGCTCGTACCTGCATTTGAATCAAAACATGGCGAACGTCGCGATGTGCGCTGTCTACAAGCGAGCTTAAAAATAACTAACCACCGTTTTCTTTTCAGATCAGGAACACATTAGCGACAGGAAACTACCTTGTCCACACGTAAACACTCTTTTTCTTGGACTTGAATGAGGAGTTTTAAGATCTGCAACAAAAGCAAAGATAAGTTTCTAAACAGAAAGGAAAACGCACCTCACTTCTACTGGGTTTCTCGAACTTCAGCACTGAGCAATATTCCATGAGCCTGCGAAGCCTCTTGTCGTAGATGTCATTACAGATGCACATAATCGGAAGCCGTCCCTGTTGTAAAAGGCTAAGCACCGCCTGAATCGCTGTCTCGTCGATGTTGTCTATCTCATCGAATATAAGGACAACCTTCTTACTTAGTCCAAGATTTGTTGTTAGACACTGATTGTCAGCTCGTATATTCCAGGTCTTTCTATGTACAGCCTACAAGTACAAGGAGTTAGCTAAGAGCTCATAAATTTTTTGATGTTCAAGTATACCATCACAGGGCTAAAATCCAGTTCCTCGCAAACAGCAACAGCAGCAGATGTCTTTCCTACACCAGATGGCCCACTGATTATAACAGCTCTTTTAACATTCTTTACTGATCTCGTCTTGGAAGCAAAGTTTTCTTCCCATGTTTGTAACCAAGTATGCAAACGCGTGATCTACCAGACAACAAAGAACTTGTAGATAAGAGAAGCTAGAAAAAAAAATCGAGACTCACAAGCACTTGGTTCCCCACAATGTCACTTCTCGTTCTCGGCCGATACTTGTGTGTCCACAAGCTAGATTCAGCACATAAGGATCTCTCCGTGCTTTCCCCGGCTTGAAAAACCGCCTTTTGCCTCTTTGGAGGAGGATACACCCTGGGCTCCAAGGAGAAACGCTGCTTTACAGTTACCTCCCTCGCACAGCACACCTCAAAACTTGGAAGCATCAACTAAATGAAGAAGAACGATGTTAATCTCGATTCATCCGACTGAAATTTCATACCTGAGGTAGCGGCTGCTGTGACTTCGCAAAAAATCGAGAAATCTTCGTGTAATCTGACCTGCGCTCGTCGGCGCCATCACGCCGTGCTCCATCCAGCCGCCAGAAAGCCGCGCCTTGCATCCGGGAAAGACCATAAACCCTAGATAGAGGTTTGAGCGGGAAATTTAAAAATATGGAGATTCCGACAAGCCCTAGCTGACGTGTCAGATTAAATGGCAATGGCTGTGGCGCTCATACCGCTTCCTCCGCGAGCTTCTCTCTCCGTCCACCAGGAATGTGGCGGCGCCAAGGGCCTAGGGTTTGGCATTCGCGTAGCTTCTTCTTCTTCGCGGCCGAGGCTGCTCTTGCGGCCGCCCAACGGGCAGCTCGGATTCTACGTCGAGCCCGACATCGATGAGGATGAGGTGTGGGATCCGGCCAAGACCAAGGGCGACGACGAGGTATGGGACTTTCCTCGTTTTCTTCTGGGAAAGATGTGAGATTTTCGTATGAATGAGCAGCTGGATTCTTTTCCTTGGGGAATTGCCGATGGCGCTCATTCGTGGCATGGAAACGAAGACGACAGTATGTAATTTTTCTTACTTGCTTGAAAGTAACCTTGTGTAGGCTGGCAGGACCATATTGGGAGATTGTAGCTGAGACGATTGAAAAAGCTGGAGGTCCTACGTCAGGACTCCAAAGTGAGCTCTTGGTTTTTCTTTTCTTTCTTCCTCTTTCCTATCGTAATTTTTTGTTTTGTTAGAATGGATATCATGGAGTTTTCTGCCCATTCTCTTCACCGGCATGGCATTCGGAGCGCCTGTAATCTTCTCCTTATCTTTATTCTTTTGTTTTTGTTTTCTTTCTTGTCTGTATGGTCTGACCTTCGCTTCCAGGCAACTTATCTATTTCTCTACACCGTGCTTTTTATATTCGCGTTTATCGGTATTGAGATGGATAAACCAGACCAGCCTCATAATTTTGATCCGGAGACATACCTTGAGATGATGGCCGAGCGAGACAAAGCTAAAATGCTGGAGCTCGGTCCGGGAAATGATATGTAACTGTTTTTTAGAGTCGACTGTTACATGTACAGGCAAAGATAAGAAAGGATCGATTCTTGTACGGGCTGCGCTTTCTTATGGTGATACTCAAGCTTTGTATGCAGGAAATCCTTTTCAGCTCGAGCTGCTAGAGGTAATCAAACTTTTAAAAGGAAGCATCGTTCTCATATGGATTGCAGGCTTTCTTTGTAACCGAGTGAGACAGCAAGCGAGAGCTTGGTCTGGAACAAAGTCGGCATAAGAGCGTAAGCTTATGCGGATAAAGCTGCTGGTTTCTGCTCAAGGTGTCTCTTATTTCTATACACAGGGAAAACGAGTTTTGAATAATCATGCTGGATCGCTGCTGGAACTCCAGACAGAAGCTGCAATTAAAGGTCTGGATTTCCAGCAAAGTAACATCGTATCTTCGTCTTCTTGAATTTGATGCCCGTCTTGAAACAGTCCAACGAGGAGCCTTGCCTGGCAACGATTATAAGAGCTGAAAGAACGCTGCTGGAAGCCGACGGCTTCGGCAAGGCCCGACCATCTGTTCTTCACCATCTTGCCGGAGAAGTCTACGTGACTCACAGCTTCTTTTTCCAAAGGAGATTGACTCACGGCCGAAGTGACCGTGTTCTTAATCCGGGGTCCCAAAAAGACACGCTCGACCAGAGAACGCATTTCATCCTCCGATGCCAGCGTTGCTTCCAGGGAATCGAAGAGGGTGGAGTAGTGGTACAGGGCCTCGTGGAAACGTCCCGTGAACGTCGTCGACGTGCAGCTGAGATCTTCCTCGACTATCGCCAGGACTCTTGGCCGGATGGCCGCCATCTTCCCGAGAAAGAAACGGACAGCATCCCGGGAGTGACATGACATGTGTGGGAGATGGAGCATGCAGTTGACAACGAGTGCCTCTCCTTGTATGAGCTTGAGGGACGAGCTGCGGAACTCCTCAGATTCTCCATCAACTCGGACTTGGTTGAAAACGAAGGGAACGTTGAATTGTCGAGCACAAGCGGCCAGCCTCTTCCCAGTTTCCTGGGTGGTGGAGAGGGCCCCCTTGGCGTTCGGCCGGTAGAGAGCAGTGATCTTGAGTTGCGGAGGACCTCCAGCTCTCAAAGCCAGCGATTGCATCAGCGAAGGCCACTGGACCCCGTCCGTTATATCAAAGTCAACAATGTGGACTCTTTGCTCTCCGGCCACGGATTCGAGGATGGCCTGGTTTGCTGAGAAGTGGCCAAACTTGATGTAGGGGCAGATCTCGTGCAGGACATGGAAGGCTCCGACAGTGTCGAACAGGGACTCGGTCCGGCTGAAGAACTTCAGCCCGTGGAGCCTGCAATTGAGAGCGTCGCGAAAGTAAGCCGCAATTCTTTGCATTGTTGTTCTTGACTGAGTGGAGCAGCAGCTTTTCAGGCGGTCAATTATGGCTATGGCGAGATCAGCCTCACCACAGACGATGGCTTCGGCTGCTCCCAGCAACAGATGGACAAGACGGATGCTGTCCATGCCTTCGTCCCAGGGATGCACTTGCACTCCAAGTTCGGGGTAGACAAAGTCCACTCTTTCATCGTGGGAGTGGTGCCTAAAGTCGACTAAACTCCTCTCGATCTCTTGCTGCTGCTGATACTGTGGAGGAGAAACTGGATTGACGGCAACCTGCTGGGGATCCGGGAAAGACCTTTCATGGTCATCGAGCATAGCCTTCATCAATCTTCTGAGATCGTCGTCCTCACAAGCTGCTGAAGACTGGACGAACTCACCACTGTAGTCGGGCGAGACAGTATCCTCGGAGTTCCGGCTATCATCGAAGGACGAAGGTGAATGGCTCTCAAAGCTCCATCTCTCTACCAAAACAGGAATGTCAGCGATAGAAGTATCCATAGGGACATCCTCGACTGGAGAACCAAAGCAATTCGGGGAGAAGCTACTATTTAGACGATCAAAGCTGGTATCGAGCAGCATTTGAAGGGAGGAGGGGGGACACTCAAAACTTTTCAGGTAAGTTTGTTGGTTTCCTAGGAGCTTGGAGTACAAAGTTTTTATATTAACCCATCCCTTCCCAATCTCCAGGACGCAAGGAGGCCACAGCTTTTACGGTGGGATCTCCACGTGGTGTTCTTCTACAAACTTTCAACACCACTGTGGGCGACGGCAGCGCAGGAATTAAGGTGTGCTGCCATGCAGCACTTCGATAAGAAAGAGAGGTGACGATTTCCACTCTGTTCTTGGGAGAGCCACTTGCGTTGATTTTTTCTTTGATCTGGTTTCTAGATTTTCATTTCGTGCTCGTCACAGGCATCTCAGATGTTGCTATCAAGCTTTGTCTGATTGGAACTTGTCACGTAAACATTCTCGCGGAGTCTGGATGCTGCAAACGAAAGCATGAAGAGGCCTCCCGAACAATTTAATATCATGTATGTTCTCTTAAGGCGTGGACCTTGTACTACTTGACAATTCCGGAATCTCAGGCGCTACATTCGTAAAAGCCCGGAAACCTTTTGTATAAGCCCTAAAAGAATATCCACGATTGGTTCGAAAGTACGTGCTCATAAATGGATTATTTAATGTAAGAGAACCAAATTGCTCAAAGGCTATTCCTTGAAAGCTAGGCTCTAGAGGTACTTGGCTCACATTATTTATTAATGTCTATCTAGACGAGTAAAGACCGACCGATTAGATGGAAGTAAGCTGGTAGTAGCCATCTGGAGTAATACCTGAGTGAGAGAAGGAAGGATTCATCGAAAAAGAAGCAAGGAATATCATTGACAAACGTCTTTGTTTGGAGTCTACAAACTCGACCATGAGGAGCTGAAACGAAAGAAATGATATGATGATCTTGGGGTCCTGGAAAAAGGCTTGACGAAAGCTGGAAGCATTCGATCGCCGCAGTTGCGTTCTAGATCTAAATGCATGGACTTTTCGACGAACTTGTAGATCCAAATGCCTTACCGTCGCGTAGTTTTATCCTCCAAACAACCAAGAAGAAGTAGCAAAGACAAGTAGCAAAGGAGAAACAGAAAAACTGAAAAAGAAAGAAAACAAGGAACCTGGAGACCAGCAGCGATCTTGAAGAGTTTTTTTTCCAAGGATGTGATATTGGCGCGGCTCAATTTGAGAGCGCTGGCTGAGCATTGCAGCGAACGCCATCTGATTGAGCCATCCCAATATCACATACCTCGCATGTATTTCCCTGGACGATCGACGACGAATATCAAATCGTTAGTGGAGTCCCGAGTGGAGCTAGCTCACGAGAAAACCAAAAGCACGCGAGAGCTCGAGAAAGAAAGGAATAGTAAAAATGACGATCTGGAGATCCAGTCCGAAGATCTCAATCGATAAGCGGTGCCTGCAGCGATTTATAGCGTCAGTTAGGAGAGAAAAGGCAAGATATACTTGCAGTAGCAGTGCAGTGATAGCATGCCGGGAAGAAACAAAACCACGCCAAGATTCTCACAGATCTCTCTCTCTCTCTCTCAAACGGATCTCTCCAACCCGACCCGGCAAGAACAACAGTGGCACAAGAATATATACTAGCAGCAGCAGCGAAGAACCGAAACCTCCAGCGGTTACAAAGCCGAAGCTTGTTTGATCCGATCCATCCTGCTGCTGCGCCACTGTTTCTACCGATGATCGATCGATCGGCCGGCTCTCACCTCTCTCGCCACCACCACCATCACCACCACAAAGATTTTAAACCGTGGCAATAAAGTCCCACACTCTCTAACGCTCTATTTATAATCAGGCCCGGTCCCCTCTCACCACACCACACCAGCGAGGAGGAGCGAAGAGTGACTCTAGTGTCGCAGCAGTGGAAAAGAAAAATGGTGAAAGAAAGAAGAAATCCGGATGTGTGCCTCAAAAGTCAAGGCTTTGCATGGCATGGCACTTCAGCCACCTTGAATGCTTTGAAAGAAACGTGGTGACTCTTCCGAGCATTGTTCTCATTTAATACTTCCACTCCAGCAGGAAAATAAGAGATAGGAGATCTCAGCTTTGACTCTCTCACACTCTCTTCCTCTCGGGCATCTGCAAATGCCCGAGAGTGGAAGTAAAACAAAGGAACTCGGGTAAAAGAGAAAGGAAGATAAAGATCTGCGATGAGGAGGGAGGTCTCCCTGCTGTCGAGCTGCAGGAGTGGCCAGGAGGAGGCAATTCAATGCATACATTTTTTCAAACTCAATCAGTCTTCATTCATGGGGAGCAAGGACTCGGCCCAAGAGCATTTGAGCAGGAAGGAAGAGAATAGAGGAAAAAAGAAAACCAAAAAAGGAGGAAGAAGAGAGTAACAAGACGAAGAAGAAGTCACTCGATCGATGCATGAGGGAATGGAAGAGAAAGTCGAGCTCCGGTCGGGAAGGAAGAGGAAAGAAAGGAAGAGAGAAAGAAAGAGATGGAAACTGTAGCTATCACAAGAAATTTGATCCTCCCCCTGGCAGTGATTAGTAACTAAGATCTCTATGCTGCCTCCTGTAAGGTCTTTGAGAAACAAATGCTGACATATGACTTGCCACCTATATAAACAAAAAAACCGAAAAAAAAAAAGAAAGGAAAATCCCAAGAAAATTGCTAAATAGTAACAATGAACAGCCAGAGAGCCAAGTAATGCCACACAACTCACAACTTCCCTGTGCAACTGTACTAAATGCTCTAGTGCAGGACAACCAGGAGGCATTTGCAGCAGCAGCCAGCCAATGCACAAGAATTTGTCATTTTGGCAAAAATAAAAGTGAAAAACTGGCCTCTAAAGTCAACTGTAGTGTGAAGTGAAGAAGAGAGTGAAGGAGGGTATATGTGTGTGGATCTATCATCTTGTATAGCTCTCAGTGACAGTACGAGGCAGACCAACAAGAACACACCCTCCCCAAGAGTACTGCGTGTGTATATTTGTACGCCTTTCATTTTCGGCATAGGTACAAGGATAGACCAGCAGCAGCAGCAGAAGCAGAAGCCAGAGAAAAAAAACGGAGAAAAAAAAAGGAAAGGCGGCATTCGGAAGTTAATTCCCACACGACTATACAATGAAAACCTGTGCTCAGTACACAAGAAATACTAGGCAGGAAACGATGCGAAAATGAGCAAAGCGTGAGCATCTGCTGCTGCTGCTGCCGCTGCTGCTGCGACTGTTTTGCCGCTGCTGTGCCTCACAAACACAAACAAACTATTTGTTTGTTCCTGTTAGAGCGCGCACAGTGACTCTCTCTCAATTGCTCTCACGCTCACACGCTCAGCAACAGTCGTCCAGAGAGGTGGAATTCAATGCAATTGTGCAGTGGTGAAAGCACTCGCTCTTAACACACACACACACACACACATACATTCACACTCTTTGTGATGAGGTTTTGGCAAGCTCTCTCTGCCGCTATCACCCAACAAAAGGAAAAGGACTGGTGTGGTAATGATAGGAAGAAAGAAGCCGTTTGCAGTGGAAAGATGCGTGCTTCCGGCCTGAATCCCTGCTGCTGGTTCGAATAGAGGCCTTGGCTACAAAGAGGCTTGAGGCAAATTGTATGACAAAGGTTTATGTGAAGCTTGTGTGTGTGCTTCTGTTGCAAACGGGGGAGCACAAACGGGGGGTGACAAGGACTTTGCACTGTCCAGAGCGGGGCGATGACGACTGTTTGGATGCATTGGATTGGATTAGAGTATCATCACTCTCGTGGACAAGGAAAACCACTGTACCCACACACACACACACAAGTCTAGACTGGCAGTGAGTGATTGATGAGATGATATGCTTCTCACTAGACGATTGCTCGTTCTCGCTCGCTTGAAGCTTACGGGAGTGGTGTAGAGTTAATGGTCGGGGAAAAACATGCTGGGATTCTGTCAAGTGAAGAGCAGGCAAGAAGAACCACTCGAGCTTGTGATCGGCAATTATGCAGGAAGAGAGAGGAAGGAAAGAAAGAAAGAAAGCGCAAGCAGGCAATCGCCATCGCGGTACCAAAGAGGAGGGACTGTGAGAGAATTAACCTGTTACCTTTAAGTGATCGCCAAGAGGATCTGATATGCGATCTTTCGTCCATTTTAAAAATGGAGAAAAGGAAAATTTTCACCTTGTTCTTTCCTTGCTGACGTCCTTGTTGCGAGCATCCATTGTCAAGACCTACACATTCCGCACATATGCCTGTATGGGAAGGAAAGAAAGAAAGAAAAACAAGCAAACAAACAAAAACACGAAGAAAGAGCAAAGAAAACGATCGATATGAATGCGCCTGCTCGATTGAGATGGGAGAAATTTGCATCGCGCCATACCAATCAGCAACCAGCTTGCAGTGACAGCAACACACAAATTCAAGATCCAAATTCAATGCAATGAGATTAGAAAAAATTGCCCGTTCCTCCAAGAGCGACCCGAAAGAGAGAGAGCCAAAATCAAAACCATGAAAATCCAACAAAATCAGGACCTATATATGCATACACACATTATGAGGCGCAAATTCAAAGACTTTCACAAGAACCCAAGATCTGGAGACACCGAAAGCACAAGAATTCCCCCACCACCCAGACAATTACTTACAATTCGCTGCCTGCCCAAGCAACAAAGAAAAGATGAAACCAGCATAATGACTAGCTACCCATGCGAATATTCCCCTGCAAGCTTTCACAGACACCCATGTTGGCAAAGGCATCCGGGCTGCATTCATTCCCACCAAAAAATCCACACCCTTTGTTCTACACACAAAAAGGATGGAAACAAAAGCCTCACCTATATATGTGTGATCATAGACTTTCTTGCACTTGGGAGAGGGTGATTTGGATGGATTTTGCTTTATCTTGCATCTATGGTACCTTGTTCCATAATAACACACCAATAGAAGGAGGAATTCAGTACTTCAGATTCAGAAAGAGGAAGAGGAATCTGGGAAGGAATCGATCAGCCCGTGTGGATTCAAGAAGAGGAACAAACCCAAAAGAAAAAGGATCTTAAAACGCATGCTCAATCAAGCCCCATGCTGCACAGCTTTTATAGCCCTCGTTCTCCCATTCATTCACCCCGCAACACACACACACTTTCCATCTTCCGAGGAAAATCAAACTTTTAGTCCCCCCAGAAAAATGGCGCATAAAAAACAATCCGAATATGCCGAATTCGAATTTTTGAAAATCCTGTTTGTTGGAAGTCGAGAATAGATCCACCCAGCAGCTTCAAAGGGAATTCTCCATGGAATTGTGACTGATTGACTTTAAATGTACACACCAATCACCAATGTATCATAGATAAACAATACTTGCTTGATAACTCATGTGTTCCAAGATGCCAAGCTAGGTATAATTATGCAGTTTTTAAGGTTTAAGCCACCACAAGCCAAGCCAGGGAGATGAAATGAGTGAAGCCAATTGCCAGGTATCAAAAGGAATGATGCCAGTTCTTTTCTTTCTGATCTGATGTTTTTCTTCCTTGCCCTTGAGCTTTTTTATTCCTGTGACTTATTCTCCAGTACAACACAGAAATGCAGATTGTCAGAATGATCATTCAAAATCAAACAGTTAGACAAAGTCACAGAAAAACAAACACTGTACATTTTGTCTCCATGATTGCGAGCCTTGGACAAGCCACCACTTTTTCCCCTCTTTTTGTTTGGCCACCTTTTCTTCACACACCCATTTTGCAAAAGTCACTCACCATCCATTAGCTAGATGATCAGGCGAGGGTCAGGAGTAACAAAGACAAGCTAAACAAACATTATGCTATATAATTTTGTTCCAGATCTCGAAGTTTCGAGCTCAAGCATGCACAAGCGAATGATTGCTGTGGTAAAGCTTCGCTCAACACTGTATATACAAGCATAAACCTTGACTTTCAAAGAGCATGTAGAGATACAATATGCTGCGTACGTCTGTACGCCATCCCGTGATCTACACACCAAAATAACTGGAGAGAAAACAAAGAAATTATGTAAAACTTAGGTGAAGCCCCCCAGCTATTGTTGTTGGGAACTGGAATACATTTGTATACAAGATAATCTAAGCGAGGGAAATTGGTCCCAGCGGCACGCCTCCATTCATTCATGCGCAAAGCTTTCTTTTCGCGCGGCTCAATGTTGATGGTCGCGGTCTCCTTTTGTGATCCAGTTACGAAGATCCAAGCAGTACGCGACGACTATAACTTGCTATTGCGTTTGAATACTTCGATTTCGTGTAGTTGCAGGTGTATATATATGTGTATATATATTAGTATAGAATCATCGCTCTGGGATCAAGGCGAGGAATAGATGGATCCCATCCCACTCAAAGAAACGACACAGTTTAATGCGAAAGTTCTTGAGGGGGCGCGGGCTGGCCATGGAGTATATCAGGAAAACCAGCTTCGATTTGTGATAATCACTTTGGAGGCAGCGCCATGTTTTTGAATGATCGATATCAGGACAAGGCATGCTAGTAAATTAGTGAGTCAACTGCCTATACGACCTCTACATAGAAATAAAATACTTCGAACATCGAGAGAACGAGAGCGAATGGAAGTTTGCGAGCATGTCAAGCCAGCCATTTGACGAAAGACATTTCTCCGTGTAATCATCCTGGTTCTCACGAAAAGCGCGCTTGGATCGATCTCTTGTCTTTGGGACGGAGACTTCAAAAGATTGACACCTCGCGTGTCAAGGAAGTGGTATTTCGTGACATCGTGCCTGGAGCAAGAGTCTTCCATCCTCTTGACGAAAAAGGGGCGTGCGTTTTGCGCGCTTGCTTTTGCCGCAACTGGGCATTTGCTGCATGGGGAGAGAATCTATGGGAGATGGGGATCACATGAATGGCATGGGGGTGGCGCATGCCTTTCCTTGGGGGATCGGTCGGTGTTCTCCACGGTACAATTCGGCGTGCGTGGAAATTCCGGGGGTGGAGATCATGATGATCATGGTGGCATGCGCCACATGCCACATACATCATGCTATAGAACTTATCTAGCTTGTGCTTGTCTTCCTTTTTGCCCCCTCATGGTAGAAACTCTTAGAGTAGCTCTCTCTGCAAATCTTCATAGAAAGATGCTAAACAATTATAATAACACGGAGGTCAGCTATAAGCTTACATTTTTACCTTAGCTTGCATTGCAATGCAAGCACAAAATGTACCATTCATTAAACTTTCGAGAAATTCCGAGGCTGCCTTAATGGATTCCTTCGTGGATTCATGATTCCCGAGAGAGGGTGAAAACTTAGAAAAAAGTAAAGAATCCGAGATGGTTGTTTCGACACCCGGGTAAATCATCATGACGGCCTTGACCTCGCGTGGAGGGAAGGGGTAAGAAAGTTTTTGGTGTGTGTTGATAACTATAGCTTGTGTTGTTAGCTTCCAAAACGATCTTAGGATTTCACGGGTCAACACATAGTTTAACTAGGTCCAATCCAAGCGTGCATGGAAATGGTACCATGGCTTGTTTAAACATATTCACACATCCAGCATTACAAATCATGCCATCCTTCGAGCACTGTGACCATTTCTTTGCGAACATTCCCCAGGCCAAGGTCCTCCGAGGATTAATTTTACTTCTCCCAGATATAGCTCACTACACCCAGTGTCATGCGCGCGGCCTCAAATCCTCCAAGAGTTTCTTACTCGAATTTAGTCAACCCCGCTTCAATCTTGTCGCCCATGCCTCAAAACATTAAAATCTTCTCGCGTAACGCTCGATTGGTGATCGCCTTCGACACAGCTGGTTTGCAGCAATTCAAAGGTCTCTTTCTAGCTCGGAAGTTGACATTTTGAGAAAAGATGATAGAATACGATATAGTCCGCGGGGGAGAAAAAAAGAAAAGAATAGCTTAAACATTACCTTCTTTCAACTTCCATTGCAACCACGCCGCCCGGTCTCCCAGAGTGATAGCCTAGTCCCCACTCGCATGATGAACATCGCGTTCCTTTCAAGAATGGATTCTAAGCTGGCCAGATTACTCAAAGCCTGCAAAGCACGTCAGCTGGAAAGAGCACATTCGCGCGATTGCTACTTGTTTAAGCAACTTAGTCAAGAGCTAAGCATACGGAACCGGAAAACTTGGCCATGACAATCTAGCAAAGTCCAATGGAAAAAGAAGAAGAAGAAAAATAAGAATTTGCCTTTGAAAATGGAAAGTCCAAGACGTCAAGCTCGACTCGAGGAACACGCGGGATCAGGGAAGTCATGGCTAGCTATCTATGTGATATTGGCACGGCTCAAGCTGGCAGCATCACTAATTAGCTCGAGTAGCATTGCAGCCTGATTGAGCCTTGTCAATATCACAGACACACTCACAATTTAGCAACAAAACCTTCGAGATTTCTCCTGGAAAAACCTCAAGCCTTGTTTGATCAGCGATTGCAAGCTCTCCAAGGCTATTCTCGCAAGCAAAACTTCCCATCGACACATGCCATGCATCACAATCCTTCCTATATGCAGTGCCACGCACGAACGGAGCACCAAAAACCCTGCCAAGAAAGAAACTCGCGACACTTGATTCTACTTCTAGGCCGGATCCACACGACAGGTTTAGCGATCAAGGCCGGGGCCTATTGCGACACTGACACTGTGGAATCCGAAGAAATTCGGCTCGACACACTGCAATTCGGCCTCCTAAATCGCTCGTCGCGGCGGATACCTCGATATTACGTACCTCGGGGGCGATTCCAGCTCCAAGACGAAGGATTTGCGGTGCGCGGCGCCGAAAATGGCGAGAACGCGAGCGAAATCTTTTCCGCCGATCTCGACGCGGCGCGCATCTATGGCGCCATCCATCTGCCCCGGCGCCTGGGAGATCAAGAACAAGAACTGTGCGCCCGGGTGGGCGAGGCGAGCGTGTAGGCGCACCATCTCCCTCCCTCCCTCGCATCCACAAAAAGAACAAGAAAGCTATACTCTGGATGGAGTGACCGCGGTCACAAGACCTAACCGCGGTTGAGTCGCTTGGCATGAATATGGCCACAGTGTGGAAATGATGACCCGCCGCCCCGCTGGCCGGGCATTTTCCAGCGTGGCTGAGCCACGTCAGCGGAATCTAGCCGTCAATGACGTGAGTTGGCGTCAACAAGCTGCAAATCGAACGTCGATTTCATGAGTGAAGCGAAGTTTGTCATATCGTGGACCACACTGGGGAGGGAGTGTTAGTGCTAAGCAGTGTGTGTTTAGTTTAAGTGCGATTAATCTAATCTAATGCACCGTCCATGGCGTGAGCGTCTGAACACAAGGAAGGCCAAAAGAGAGTGAAGGACTGTCCACTTTCTGCAGTGTAAACTTTGTACTTATGACATTCCAGAGGAATCTCCTTGTAAAGTTCTCGACAAAATAGATCACTCCTTCCTCCTCAATTTGCTGCCACTGCCATTCTTCTTTGCATCGTACAGGAAAAGCGAGCAAAGACCAATTTGCCCCAATGCGGACTGACCGACAGTTTTTTCTCTTTCTCTTGGTTAAGTTCCTCTGTGGCATCTGATGTGAGGCTGTTCCGTCCCGTTTAGATTGAGTAGGATGAACAGCTTGGTGTGAAATTGTTTCTTTCGGTATGGTTTTAATATTTAAAAAAAAATGTACTCTTATTGTAGGACTGCCTGGACAAACTATCTTAGTTTCATTAATGGGAACTTTTGTTACTGGGATCAAGCTTTTCTATGACATTCTAGTGAAGAATCAACACAAACAGTACTTCCATATTTTGACAACACATATGGAGACATTGTAATGATCATTTTAATTATAAAATATTTAAATTTTAAATGAAATAATGGGTTTTTTTTACATCTCATACATATTTTAAAATATTTAAAAATTTGACACAAGGCCAAAGAACAAAACCATAAGAAAATATCATAATACCCTTTAAATACTGCGATTCTTCCTTATTTCTCCAGGAGTAAAACGAAAGTCTTCTTTGCCCTAATATTGTGCAGCAAGCCGTAAATTGTGCTCCTAACAAGCAATGACAAAGTGTTGTCTCGGTTTCCAATTCTTGTCATCATACCACCTGTTTGACAAAAGCTTCCCTTTTCCTGTGAGCTTGTGTAGCTCTCAAATAACCACACACCCAGAAGGTTATACCTGATGAAGAAAATCCTCAAAACTCCAATGTCACGGTCGTACTCCTTGTAAATGCAACCATTGTGGGGACCAACAAAGTGCTTGTGACAAGACCAGGCCATACTGTAGGCATATGGCGCGTTATTGAAGATGAAGGCTCCAGGCAGGCACGGAGCCATCGAACTTGGTACAGTTGTGTATCAATAAAGGGCTCTGCTGACTTCTAATTGAATATATCACTTCATCACCTTCTTGATTCTAAACAAGAACCAACTTGTAGGAACCTTGTACGTATCATGGATCCTTTATATCATGTCAAGAGCATGAGAAGATGGAGGTAATGGATTTCCATGGTGTGTCACGCCTGTCCAAGTACAATCCCTCGCTTGAGATCAAGCCACAAACCAAGGGAGAAATCAGAGTAGATCTTAGCATGGTTTGTTTCAATAATAAGTAAAACAATTAGCATTATACCTTTATACTAAAGAATATACTTAGATAGATTTTTCTAAATTTGTTTCCAGCCAAAACCATTTGATTTTCATACTCGAGCTTAAAATTTTGGTGATATTTAAACATGAAGGAAGAGGTGATATATGGATTAAGGGTAGTAAAGTAAGTGTTTTCCTTTTTAATAATAAGTATTTTAAAAATAATAATAAAGTTTCCTATATTTTGGATCATTGATAATAAATCCTATTATTGCATGCAGTAAAATCCAGTTTGCATACCCACGCTGATGAGACTTTAAAAGTTAAAATGTGTGTGATTTTGATGAATTTTATGTTTTAATTGAGTTCTTTTACATAGACCACAATAAGTTAATAGAACTGGTAACAAATTGAATTTAATAGTTTAAAGTTCACCAAGAGTCTATATTTTTGGTATGCTATTAAGTATACCTAGATGGGCTTTGAGAATATTTTATTTTGTGCTTTTTTAGTGGTCCAGATATTTTATAATTCATTTTCTGATATTACTTCTGAGAGAGAAATGACTTCTTCATCTTTTCCAATAGCAACTACAGGAATATCTTTTAAAATGGCACTTTAGCTTGATCCATTTCTATCTCACTAAAGTGGCAACAATCTTACAAAAGAGATTTGTATAGCCTATTTTGTTATTTGAGTTATGCTTTACTATTGTATGATTGTTTTTATAATTAAAATTGTGATCATGGTAATGAAACAAGTATTTGGATGCCCAATAAAAAACATAATTATAATGTAGTGGATGCCAATAGAATATTTTTCACACTCTTTTTTTTTGTAGTTTTCAGTCTTGATAGTGTGGATAAAAGTTAAAAGATAGAACTACCATTGTATGTTAATATGGTTAGCTAAAACGTATAATTGAGCAAGTTGTTAAGATCACATAGCCAATCAATAGCTTTTATTTTATTAAGTTTGCACTCTTTGTCAACAATAAAATTCATAATACTTAATTATTATAAATGTAATAATAAACCAACAAACAAATCAAATTACGCTGATATTGACTTGAGCTTAATTGAGCTTAACTCATGAATTCAACTCAAATTTAAACCATCCCTTTCCATAGAACCATTGAATTGTATTATATGCATATATTATGTTTTTACCAACCTTTAAACAAGAATATCGTGTAGATGAACCTTATCAATCTGTATATAGATGATCTGGGGATGATCCATAAAATAAATTGGGGTCCATTCAGATTATTTATTCATCATTTTTTAAAAATTATATTTGTTTACTCTCGTTCTAAATATGGCTAAGTTTCAGTAAATGTTTTAGGATCAATTCCTTCAGCAAAGATTTGCGACTTAATACTAGAAAAAAACTTTGTCAAACACGCGAGGAACTCCGTGACAGAGGTTCTTTGAAAACAGAAGCATGAAAATGCTTCCTGTAGTTTTCAGTTTAAGAGCACATATACTTAGATATTCACTTAACCTTAACAAAGGAAAATGCTATCAATTCCAGCGACGGAAGAGCCTCTCCGCATTCTCAAAACGCTCTGGCAACATCTGCTTGATCCACTCCGCCTCTTCCTTGTTCGCACCGTGCATGGGATCAGGCACGGTAACCAGGATGCTCTGCAGCAGCTGCTTCACTTCAGTGGACAAGTAGTCATAGTTGTGCTGGATCCCGTAGCAAGTGACATGACTATGCATGTCGGGAAGATCATCCCACAATATCCAGTTGGTTGAGTCCTGCATGCTGGGTTCCCTGAGCGACATTGCCACCGTGCAGAGAACTGGTAAACCCTGTGCTACCTCCACTCTTGTGAACTCACACTTGACTTTGTCCACCGAAGCCTTCTCTAGCCACCCGGCCCTCTGCAAGTTCTTCACCGAGATGACGATGCATGTCATCCCCTGGGGTTTCCATACCGGAATGATCGCGTCAGCTCCTGGCAAGTTATTGTCGGCGCTGTACATGATGGCGCAGCCACTCGCACAGCACTTCCCGAGCATGGCCTCGTCCGGAACAGTATTGACGGCTACAAAAGCGTTGAAGAAAACCATACCGCCGGCTGGAAGGTTGCGCTCGAGCTCCCTGAAGGAGGCATGATCGGCCCGCCCATTGACTAGAAGCTTGCGGACGTAGTCAGCCACGGGAACCGGACGGAGGTAGTGCTCGTCCAAGTTGTCGTCTGCCAAGGCCCATGATGCCGCCACCAAAATGAACTTGGCAACGAACTCGCCCCTGGGGCCTGGGGTCACGTAGCCAGACATGCATGCGCTCTCTACGTGCATTAGCGCCTTCTGCTTGACGATGTCGTCGCGCAGAAGCCCTGCTGCTGCTTCGGCAAGGATGGGTTCCACTGGAAGCCCCACGAATATCCGGCTTGGGCCTTTCGCCACCCGCAGCACCAAGTTCATATGCGACGCAGCCATTACTTCGGCAAGAGGCGAGCGAGCACATACTTGCAAACCTGCACAGGCCGTGAGCATTGCAATGGCTTGGCTCTCCGTCATCTCCCCTTCCTCAACATTCACCTGCGTGCCATGAAACTCGCCCCGCACAACACCCACCAGCTTCTGCACTGCAAACTCCTGAAGCCTGGCTGTATCCTTCTCTACTGCAAGCCTCGCTGCCCACATAGGCCGGCCGTATGTCATCCAGGCGAACGGATTCACATACTCCTCCTTCGTCTTCCCCGCCACAACTTTGTTGACGCTCAGGGTGGGGATGAAGTAGATTGGCGGAAGCAGCCCCAGTGCAAGCTTCAAAGCTCTTGCGCTGTCCTCTTCACTCCTCCTCGGGAGAAAATCTTTGCAGATCTTTGAAGCCGTGTCCAGCATGAGAGCAAAGAACTGCCTGTGGTTGAAAAACACCCTGAGAGCTCTCCGGATTTGGTTGAACGGAGCCTTTCCAAGCTCTGCGTCGTCCTGCAGTCCTCTGGCCTCGTCGAACACGAAGATCACACGGGGCCGAGAAGCCGAAGGCGGAAACATGCCATTGATTCTACTTATCGGATCTTCCAACATGGCAGCACTCGCCTTGTCTGGATCGTCCAACACCATCCACTCCTCCTCGTTAGGCTTGTCAAGGAGATCACTCCACACCTGGTGGACTCTCTTGGCCAGATTCCCGCCGCCGGGAAGCTGCATGTCTTTCCACTGCTGGGCGGTGACACCTCGCTGGAGTTCCTCGTACAAGACAAGTAGCCAAGCTTTGAGATACAGCACCATCTCGATCTCGCTCGCTGCCTCCGAAAGCCTGTCCGCAAGGAGCTCCGTCCTGGGAGGAAATGCGGAGGAGCCCTTGGCTGCCAGGCTGCAGTAGCAGATATACACCCCCAGGCACGCCATTTCAAACACCGCCCTCGTTTTGCCAAATCCCGACGTTTGAACAAACGCAGCATACACGCTGTAGTGGAGGGCTTGCCGGACCTTTCGACGGAGCTCACGCACCTGGCGGTAGAGCTCTTCGTGCGCATGGCCCTGGTAAGGAACACTGAAGCACTGTGCTGCAAGCCGCGACTCGGCATGCCCCAGCAGCTCATCCAGCGCCCGGATCTCCGTCATTAATCCCTAAACAATAATTAAAAACAGCTTTACTGGATCATCCGTGTTTAAATATCTTTTATGCAAAATAACTGCTTTTCTTGTCTACCTTTTAAGTCAACGGTCGGATATTCAACGCATCCGAAACTCCTCACAAAAACAGATAACTCCAATCTTTCCAATGCCTGACTGTACTGTCTTTTCCGTCCTCTAGCTCTTCCGTGAAGAAATTTGGTTGCCGAGCGAAGTTAAATAAGTCCTGTCAATTGTTTCCTCGTTCTTCGTTCAAACTTCTCGCTTTACAGCGTTGCCATGCTGCTGAACACGTCGAAGTAAGTCGGGAATGTCTTCCTCACGCAGCTGGGATCGTTGATGGTTATAGGCGTGCCTCCACACGCCGCCAGAGAAAAGGCCATCGCCATCCGGTGGTCGTCGTAAGTGTCGATAGCTGCGGGTTTGATGGTCTTTGGCGGAGTGATAATGCAGTAGTCTGGGCCCTCTTCCACGGTTGCTCCGAGCTGAAACGCGTCCAAAAATTTAGATCTTTCAGAACCGCAACATCGATCGAAGGAGAGCACAAAACAAAGAAAAAGAAAAAGAAAGAGAGAAGCCAAGCAAGCTAGAAAGAGGAGAAAATCATGTAGCTTACCTTTCTTAGCTCGGTGCAAATCGCTATCATGCGCTCGGTTTCTTTGACTCTCCAGCTTGCGACTGCAAAGAAAGAAACAAATGAAAGAGAGAGCTATCAATCAGACAAAGCATAGAAACTTTAGCCTTACCGTCTCTGATGGCGGTCGGGCCGTCAGCATAGAGCGCGACTACCGCCAGCGTCATGGCAACGTCGGGCATGGCGTTCATGTTCACGTCGATCCCCTTGAGCCTCCGGCCCGTCTTGGTGCTCACTGGAGGGCCGGTTACTGTTACGGAGCTTTCCGTCCATTCCACAGTGGCTCCCATTTTCTCCAAAACCTTGGCAAACTTCACGTCTCCCTGTGAAAGATTTCGATGAGGCATGCTAGGATTGTCAAAGAGGGTTTTTTTTTTTGTATGTACCTGAAGGCTTGTAGTACCACAGCCCTCGACTTTGACTGTGCCTCCAGTTATTGCCGCTCCTGCGAGAAAATAGCTCGCACTGGACGCATCTCCTTCGACGTATGCTTTCCCAGGCGATCTACATTCCAAGAGCCCATAGCTTAGGAAAGGGCGAAAAAAATGAAGGAGTAGAACCAGGTTACCTGTAAGTTTGGTTGCCAGCAATCGTGAACTTCTCCCAGGCTCCGTAGCGCTGCACGGAGACTCCAAACCTCTCCATCAACTTTAGAGTCATATCAACGTATGGGACCGAGATGAGCTTGTCGACGATCTCAATCTCGACGTCACCCGTAGCCAGAGGAGCTGACAGCAGCAATGCGGTGAGATACTGGCTGCTTATGGATCCAGAGAGTTTGATCTACAATCCAAAACCAACGTTCGACCATGAAAAAGAAGAAAGAGAGCAAAAAAGCTTACATTTCCTCCGGGAAGACCACCCTTGGCGTTCACAGTCACAGGCGGACACCTTGTGCTTGGGTTGCATTCCACATCCGCTCCAAGTTGCTTCAAACCGTCGACTAGATCTCCAATCGGTCTTTCCCGCATTCGAGGAACTCCATCCAATATATACCTGGTGATAAAACCACAAACAACTGATAAGAACTCCAGATCAAGGAGAAGAAGGAATAAGTGACCTTGCATTTCTTCCAGCCACAGCAACGGCTGCTGTCAATGGCCTCATAGCCGTCCCGGCGTTGCCGAGAAAGAGCTCTATTCCCTCTCCATTTTGCTCCTTGACTGGGAATTTTCCGCCACAGCCAACCACGGTCGCAGTGTTATTCGCCCGATCTTCACTCACATCAAGTCCCAGAGTTTTGAGCGCTGCCACCATGTAGCGAACGTCATCGCTATCCAGTAAATTCTCCACGAACGTAGTTCCCTGTGCTCCACGAAGTTAGCAGCTTCCAGAAGAACCTAAGGCACGAAAGAGGGGAGAGTTTGTATCAACCTCGGCGAGAGCGGCCAGAAGTAGTGTTCTATTTGACAGGGACTTCGAGCCGGGAAGCTTGACAGTACCGGAGATGGTGGTGACGGGCTTGAGCTCCAGCTTTTCCAGATGGGCCGGCTTCTCAAGTGGAGCAGCCATGGCGGATCTTATCACGGCGGTCCTGGAACCTAATGACGGTGACGAGCACAATTGGATCTTCTTCCTAGCTGCTGCTCTTCTCAGGTCCGCGCCCTTTCCTCTCAGCGGCAGCGAACTCGATCCAAATTCCTGCTTCAATTGCGATTGGCAGCAGTGAGTGGTGGCTATTCTGAGCGACGCCATATTGTTACTGGCGATGCTCAAAACATTCACTCAAGCCTAGAAACCAAACCAGAGGAGAGAAGGATTATAGGGATCCGCGCGCGGCGACCCACCTGTTTGTAGAAAACCCGCTGCTGCCTCCGCTTGACCGGAACCTACTCGTCCCAGCCAGTCAAAATTTAGCTGCCATAGCAATTAACAGGTCAAATAATTCTAAATAGCTTTTCCCCTTTTAAGTTATTTCTGGTTCGAATTTCTTAGAATATTCTTAAAATAATTAATTTATAATTATTTATTAAACAGTGAATATGTTTTGGATTATTGATATTTTGAAGATTAAGTTTTATATAAAGAATAAGAGATCTATAGTTGCATTTGTAAGCAAATCAATGCCACTAGCTTTAGTTATGGTAAATATGCTTACTTTTGTTTAATAGAACAGTTTTCCAATTTGAAAGTTTATTAGGAATTGGTATAAAACATTGAAAAAACAGTTTAATTTTACATCATCTAATATGGTAAGGTTATTATTTATAAAATGTAGTGTTGCTAAATTATTTATGTTTTAAGAAATTTAAGATAGAATATGGTATAGTCATTGCAAAGGACTGCACATACTATGCACACAAAAGAAGAGTGTTAAATTATATGGCTTTACCCATTCTATCCATATAAATTTAGTTTGCTTTTACACATTTATGTTAAATGACTGTGGCCCTTGTGTGATGTTTTATTAGATCTGCATAGATCTACATACGAAGTCCCTTATTATAAATTTTGTGAAAATTTCTGTCTACAGTTTTTATTCCACAAAATATTATAATGTACACAATCATATTTTGAATTCTATAATATAGTAATCAAAATGTGATAATATTGGCATTCGGGCATGCCATATATGAAAATATTTCATGCTACATGTACAACCAACCATGTAAATACTCTTTGTTAAGTAAATCTATTCAATCCTCAATAGCTATGGTTAAGCCAAGAAATCCCATTCTTCATCAGGTGGGAATCCCTCAAAATCAGCCAGGAATGTCCAAGAGCACAGTTGCAATCCAAAAATGCTACTAGTGACACTCCAGACTTTCTTCCCATTTTTCTTTTCCTACCTAAGCCATTCTCTCTCTCAATCAATGCTTTTAGCCTATCACTTGTTAGGGGAATTCTGTTTTTCTCCAGCTCTTTGGAGCTGGAGCAGCTAATTTACAGCAGGCCTAGGCATGCTCAATAAACTAGTGTACATGTTTGCAAGTACCCCAAATTCCCCAACATTACTACTAGAAGATCACAAGAACAATCAAGAAGAAGGAAAGTCCATGCCATGCAAGAATTTAAGTGTTTATTTAAGCCATGTAGTGTGCCTTGTTGATAATAACAATGTATAGATAGTTGAGACGTGATTGAAAAAGCAACAAAGAAGAACAATAGCTTTCTCCCTTTTGCCTTTCTTTGGTCAAACTTAGGCCCTAAAGCTAGTGCAATCATATAGGCAAATGAATTGTCCTATATGGCACTGAGCTGTAAAGAAGTTTTCAAAGAAAGTTTTACATGTAAATATTATTTTTGGTATCACACTCCAAGTGTTTTAACAATTCAAAACATAAGTGTTTTTTTTTAAATACTTGATTTACTAAATTCTATGCCCTACCCCCAAATTTAATTACGTTTTTGGATTAAAATCCATCTTTTATTCTTTTTTTCTTTAGTATTTTATTAGTAGTTTTGTTGTTTTCCCTTCTTTTAACAATGAGCTCCTAAAAATATATATTAAATTTAAAATTAATAAAATTCAAGTTTAATATATCAAAATTCTGAGTATTTATTTATTTATTTATTACAGAGCTTTAATAAACTCTATGTATGCTGCTCAACAATTTGTTTTTATCATTTTAGAAATTCCATCATCATGGATACCAATATTTACATTTTTGATTCTCCATGTAAATTTATATACAACTAAATCAACGAAAACATTATTTTTATTTATAGCACATCAAAATAAAGTAATAAACCAAATATTAATGTTCCAAAATTATACTTATCTACTTTTAAAAAATAGCATTTAATATCAGTATCCATAATGAATTTTAACTTCATTACTTAAATCGTAATTTATACTTTTAACTTTAACTAAAAATACCATTATAATAAATATATGAAATGTCTTTATTTTACACATTTTTATCCATATTTGAGTGAAACATTTAATCTCTTATAAATTTACTTTTGACGGAGTTGTGTGTGTGTCTATATATATATATATATATATATATATATATATATATATAAAAGTCATAAACAAAGTCATCAATTCCTTTGAAACCTTTATAACACTTTAAGTATTTTATCATAACTTTTCTAATAATAAAAATCTGTTGACACTTTCACTTACAAGCTCCAAGCTGACAATCTCCATTGCCTCTACGGCTCGCTCCTTCAACAGCCTCCTTGTCGAGGCATATGGGAAATGCGGCTACCTTGAGTCCATTGCTCGTCTTTTCTTGGAACATGATGATCATACATCACCAAATGTGGAGACATGATCGTCGGTGCCACCTGAAACTAGCCCGGAGTTACGCATATGCCAACATGATCAGGAGCTCCAATGATTTTCTCTCGGGTGTTGCTTAGATCCGATCTAGCACACCTACATTGTCAATCCAAACAAGAGCATGTCTCTGCTCTCGCTTGCAAGCTCAGATCCTGCGCTCTTAACAAGGATCTCGACAAAACAAGGCATCTCCATAGACAAATCCTCTCCGGCTCCTATGCAACACACGACCGACGCTACCTCATGAACCTCCTTGTCGATGCGTATGGGAAATGCGGCTACCTGGGCGAGGCTTGCGCCGTGTTTGAATCCATTGCTCCCCGCAATATCTTCTCCTGGAACACGATGATGTGGGCGTGTGCCCAAAACGGAAAATTAGACAGCGCTACAGCACTTTTCGAAATCATCCCCGAGAGAGATCTCGTTGCATGGACCTCGCTCTTACAAGGTTACTTGCTAGTCGGAAGCCTTGTTCAAGCTCGATTACTCTTTGATTTAATTCCAGAGAAGAGCGTGGTGGCGTGGACTGCCATAGTTTCTGCATATGCCCAGGTTGGGCATCTTGACAAAGCACAGAGCGTGTTTGCGTTGATGCCACAGAACACACTTTTGGGCTGGACTGCGATTATCACCGCCCTTGGATCAAAGTCCATGGTAGGCGAGCTCAAACTGGTCTTTGATCAAATGCCCGAGCGAGATGTGGTGGTCTGGACCGCGCTCGTCCAGGCTTATGCTCAGAATGGGCATGTCGTCCGCAAAGCAAGGGAGGTGTTTGATCGAATGCCGCGCAGGAATTGTTTATCGTGGAATGCGATGCTGGCCGTGTACGCTGAGACTGGAGAGCTTGAGCTGGCAAAGAAAACCTTTGATCTGGTCCCAGAGCCGGACGTGGTTTCTTGGACCTCAATCACACAGGCCTACATTCGCCGCGGCCTATTCGATGACGCTCAAGAGTTGTTTGATCGAATCCCAGGCAAGAACACAGTGTCGTGGAATGCAATGGTGCAGGCGTATGCGCAGGCCGGGCATGTCTCCAAAGCTGTAAATATCTTCCACGCCACCTTTAGGAAGAATGTCATTTCCTGGAACTCCGTGGTGCTCGCGTATGTGGGTCGAAAGAAGATGGTCGAGGCAAAGTCGTTGTTCGATCGCATGCCCGGCCACACCGTCGTCTCCTGGACAATTGTCGCAGTGGGGTATGCCCACGCCGGGCATATGACGAGTGCCAAGGAAACGTTTGAGTCCATGCCCAGCAGGGACGTGCCATCATGGAACGCAATGGTGTCCGCGTATGCTCGAGCCGGGCGTAGCAGCTTCGCCTTGGAGGCATTGAGGCTCATGGCGCTCGACGGTGTCAGGCCCGACGATCTCACCTTTGTTGCCATTCTCACGGGCTGTAGCCACGAAGGGAAGCTCCAGCAGGGGCGCGAGAGCTTCCGGGAGATGATGGACGTGCACGGGATCAAGCCTCTGCTTGCTCACTACGATTGCATGGTCGACATTCTGGGACGCTCCAAGTTTTTAGCTGAGGCGGAGGAGCTCATCGACAGCATGCCGTTTCTGCCTGACTCGGCTGCGATGAGCTCGCTGCTGAGTGCTTGCAAGCTTCATGGAGATCTCGATCGAGGGGAGCGAATCGCAAAGAAGATGGCGGTGGTGGATGAAGACCAGTTCGCTGATTATGGTTGTGGCTATCTCTTACTCTCAAGTATGTCAGCCGAGTGTGCTAATCGTGAGCCGCAAATGAAAGTGAAGGAATGATTCATGCTGATCTTGAGAAACAAACAAACGGCGAGCTGAGCACTCACAAAATCATTGTTTCCTGCTCACCGCCTGCAAGGAAGAGAATCAAGACTGAGCGCTCTAGTCCTGCAGTAATTCTCAGTCACTCCGTAAATGTGGTACTCAGCATACCGGACTGGATCTTGAGTCAGTCCCTTGAGGAACTCGGCCAGACGCCCCACGCTGCTAAACTCGCTGGCCAGGATGGGAGACACGAAGTCCACGACGTTGGGAGCTCCAAAGTATATGGGGACCATCCTGGTGTCGAGAGATTTTCCGTGATGTAGCTCTCGGTTCTCGTGTTCTCGATCGCCAAGGTGTAGCGGGACATCGCGTCGCTATCCCCGACATTGTTCAGGCATTTTTCAAATGAGTGGTGGCTGACAATTTGCTCGCGATCATTCCACAGTCTTCGGTGCTTCTTTTGAACATTTACTAAGCACTGGTGAACACTTCCTAATAAAATCTCAATTTTTGATTATTCAGATTTTTTATGCTTCAGGAACAAAATTTCCCAGAAGCTTTGCCAGAATCGAGAGCATCACATGCTCTCCCACCTTCAAAACACGTCAGCCACGCTTCCGCCGCTGCCAAATTCCTCCATTTATATTCTGATGAAGTATAGCTTAAACTGCAATAAGCTAACTGGCTGTTTGTAACAGCTAATCCTCTTCCATCTACCAGCCAAAATTTTAGATGTCTCGAATGCAAGCACATATGAGATACAAAGAAATATTAGCTTACATTTTATGTTAGTTTACATTTTATGCTAATCATTTTAAGCAGAATGATGAACTGGAGAAAAAAACAGGAAATTAAGAAAGAAGAAAACTGAAAGACTAAGCTACACAACATGAGCAAGACTGCAAGTTTGACTGCAATCTAGCTGTGTTGAAAACCTTATCTCATTTCTATAGATGTTGAACTTATTTGAGATGGCCTCTGTCTTTGCAAAGGATTGACCACAAGCTAGCGTTACTACCTGAGCCCAAGAACACAAGTACATGAAGAATTTGAAATGTAATTGATTCTCACTCGGCAAGGATACAGAACCTTCAACGTTGTAGTGTTGCACTCCCTTATCTTGCCTATGACAGTCAAGACAAGAAACAAATGCAAAACTGGACTAAGAGTTTCCCAATCACCACCATTTCTAGGCGAATCCAGAACTATCATGTTGACCAGAATCCTAACCTCAACTTGCGCAAGATCCCAGTTGCTGACCTAATGCAAAAGGCCAGCAAGCTTCTTGGTCAGCTATAGTGGTGATAGCTTCCTTCAAATGTGACCAAGGCGAAACGGCTGCTTCTTTCTGAATCCACAAATTCAGCTATGATTTAGGTTCTTTGCATGCTGAGAGTGGAATTCCCCATTTCAAGAGATAAAGGCTCCAGAATAATCCATGCCACCTTCTTCAACTACCATTAAGAACAAAGACGGATTCCTACCTGGGGATAAGAAATTGCTCTATTCTGCCAATTTGTGCCAGGTCAAAACCTTACCATCGAGATCAAGAATGGGAGTCACTTGCCCTTGCTCTATAGCACGTGCTTGATTGCCACCAAGACGCCAAACCTGCATTGGTTCAAAGATAATCGCTAATATCTCTAAAAGAACTCTTTCCACAAACCTGGGTGGCAAGAGGAATTGGATGGACAGAATCACCCAGGCAACCATTGTGACAAAGCTGGAGCATGCTTACTGGTGAGCTCTATAAGTCTTTGAAACAAAAACAAAAGTAAGTACTCATAGGGACAGACAGGCAGGGTGCCAAGAAGATCTTGGATCTTGATCTACATGGCAGAAAACTTCAATCACAATAGCATTGAGAAAAGGTCACCATCGCAGTAGAGAAAGCCATAGCTTCCACCACTGCCGAGCTCATAACACTGTACAATATGTAAAAGTATGGAAAATACTTGTCAAAGTGATGTTCATGTCTAGGTTTAGGCAGCTTCTAGGTTGAGATAATTTTGCTCCAATTGGGAATAGGTATCATGCTTCCATTTTGTGGAAGAAAAAAAAATCTCACAATAAGTTTTTCCTTTGTTATCTAGCGGGAAAAGAAAAACAAATGCAAATTAAACATCAGATAATATAATGATTAGTACCATCAGTTTTAGCACTATATTTACCCTTGCTAACCATGCAGGCATCTTTTTCTAGAATGCTTCAACTCTTTCCTGTTTTCTTTCTTTTCTTGATTTGATTTTCGCAATACTTTGTGGTGTCTTTGCTCCTGAGAATCCCATTGAAGGTTTTCACTTTCTTATGCTTTGAACTTAACAGTTTTCTTTTCTGTTTTGGTTTTTCCTTACGTAGGAGAAATACTGGCAACAAAACCATGATGCCCAAATCTCAAAGCTTTTCCAATCATCTGGTACTCACCTCACACATAGGCAGTTGAGGCAAGATCTTTCTTTCACACTTTCTTCGCACTAAAACTTTCAACTTATCCAAGTCTCTATGACATAAAACTCTTGGCCAATGTATGTCTTTTGGCTCGGATTTTAAGTTTTTTGAAAACTTCACCTTGCCAACCCACCGGCTTTTTGCTGGGCAATTTCTAGTTTTCTTCTAAGAAAGAGTCGGCTTTAACTTTAACAATCAACTGTAAATGCAGCCGCCAACGCGGTGTTTGGCTTCGTCCACGACTATCTGGGCCTCAACACCATCAGCCTCGCCATGGCAGTACGCCTCCACGAACCCCGCGGCTAGCAGGGGCACGCCACCGCCAGTGGTAAACACCGTCGTCGACACTGCCACGGTCGCGCCAGCGCGTCCATGTCAATTCTCCCGCACCCCCGGCGGCGTGCTGCCGCCCCTCCCTCTCTATCTCGGCTCGTGGTCGCGCTGCGAGGACACGACAGGAACTCTCCCACCGCCATACTGCACGCGCCGGCGATGAGGCTCGGAGATGACGCTCGTTACTGTTCCTGGCACTCACGCCCAGATGCTATTGAGACTAGGCGGTCGTTGGCACCCAGGACGAGAGCCCGCAGCTGAGCGACAGGGAGGCTGCTCCAGCACTCTTTGGCCGCTTCTCCATGTCCCTCGGTTTGTTGCTCTGCTGCTTCATTTCCCAGCTTGGGCGACTTTACTGCCTCGTGATCTGATCCTGGAACCGTGGAACCACATGATCCAGCTTCTCAAATACCCGACATTTCCTGAAACCGCAAATTTAAAACATAAAACGATGATTTAACATGTCTTATGCACTGTCCAAGTTGAGTATTATCTGGGAGAAGAAATGTGAGGCAAGAAAAGAAATAAATGTGAATACCTTGGTCTCATCCGAACGCGTGGGCCTTAAGTTGTAACACAGTCCCACTGTTTGGTTTCTACGAGGGAAGCTTTGTCTCCGTCTCTGTCTCGTCCAAATCGACGCTCACTTCCTCCGAGTCTTACGTTTATGCTCCTCCTTGTCGTCTGGGAGCTGCATTCCCATCATTCCCAGGACGTTAGACGCTGGTCCGGGCAGGCCTTGCTGCGATGAGTACGAGTCGAGCAGGTTCTTAAGCAGGTTGAGGTCTACGTCCACGGGCAAGTTGTCATCTCCGGTAGCGGTAGCAGAAGTAGATGCTGACCCAGAAGCGCGAGACACGTCAGGTTGAGCAAATGTTTTGGAGACGCTCGAGTTTTTAAGCTCGTGTTGGATAGCGTCGGAGTACTCCTCCATAAAATCATCGTCACCTTTCGAAAGGTCTTCATCTTCGTCGTCTGAGCTTTCAAGCGGAAAACAATTTAGAGCTTGCATATTGAGAGGAGAGAAAACGAATACCTTCACCCGAATCTGAATCTGAGGAGCCCGACTGTAAGTCCCCGGCACGCTCATTATCTGAGCAAAGCCCTACAATATGTTCAGGCGGCTGATTCACATGGCAACGGCGACTAGGAGTAGGAGCGGCATCCAGACAGCAATCGCGAGTAGTAGGAGCGGCAGCGAAGGCAGGAATGTCTCTCAGGTGAGCAAACCACCCACCCAGGAAGCCTACAAAGAGTTTGGAGAGTTTCTGTGGATGGTGATGCTCCGCCTAGACAACCGTGTCCTCGGCCAAGCCTTTAAGGTGCTGGGCAACTCTGATATTACCACCGACTGCTTCGAGGGGTATCTCCTGCATCACAGCCTCAAGTACACCGAAATTGTGGGCGGCCAATTCCCCCGTCTTGAAAAACCACTCGGGTTTGACGACATAGGCGACTACCCCGTCCCATATACACACATGATCAAGCTCGTGGACGACGTCTGGGAGGATGCAAAGCGGGACTCGCGTGGAGAGCCCCCCCTACATTACTGCACACGTGAAGAAACACGCCTCGTCCACGACTTTTGCCGGACTCTTGCCTGCCGAGCCGAGAAGGAAGTCTTCTCCGGGGAGCCAAACGTGCACGAGTTGCAGGAGCAGGCGCGTCTGTTTGGCGCTGAGTGCTGGACCAGGTTCTTACGTCTGCACTCCAGCAACCTCACCATTCTGATCGAGGAGCAATCTAGCTCATATGCTACACCAGTCGTTCCATGCACTGATTTCTTCTCCAACGCTTCCTTGACGAAGTGTGCCAGGAGCATCAAGTTGGCGCAGGAGGTGGCTGATGCCGGGGGGCTGCCCCAGTTCCCTGATCACGACGGTCTAGTTGCTCTCTACAACTTTGAGAAGAAACATGCTTACCAGCTGCTGCTAAACTGCCTCAAGCACATTGATAAAGGTATGGCTTTGATCCTGCCTGGAGTTTTTTTAATTTCTTTTTCTCTGTGGCGTGCAGGATATGACAAGCGCAAGCTATTGTGGTCGTCCTTCGAGAACCAGCAGTTCTACACTGTCGATGTGCAAGTGCCGGGTAAGTCAACTGCAGACAACGTTATCTCATGTTTTTTTTTTCTCTTGCGTACTACTGTACAGGTCTCTCGTCGCTGGATCAAGTGCATGTTGAAAAACATGGACGGGGTGTGCTTGTTTCCACGGAGATGGACGTTTACCGCCCCGAAAAGCTTGCCGTTCCTCCTTACACCAACGTCGACGGTTTAATAGCTAATCTGCAGGATGAGATTCTCACCATTCGCCTTCCCAAGGGGGCCGCTGCGCTCGAAGGGACAACCTCGACAGTGCCAATTGAGGACCGTGACGAGGCCGAGCTGGACACAAGTATTATGGTTTTTTTTTCTTTTACCTCTACTAATTTCTTTTCCTTTTCTGCTGCAGCCACGAGCAAACGTCTCAAGGCAGCTATTGTAGATGACAAGAATCACCACATTCTTCGCGTCGAAGTTCCAGGTATGTCCCTGAAATCTTTCACGTTTTCTCAAATAGCTTTCTGTGCAGGCGTGTCGCGAGAGGAAGTGATTGTGGACAATACAGGGCCGGAACTCGTCGTTAAGACCACTGCCAACGTCTTCCAGCAAACAAAGTTTAAGCTTCCCTCCAGTGCTGACGTGAAGCAGGCGAGAGCGTCTTTCTGGAACGGCTTGCTTACCATTCGCGTTCCCAAGAGTGCAACGGACACTCGCGAGCTGGACACGAGTATATTGTGTTATTTGTTTTTACCTCTACTAATTCCATTTCGTTCTTTGCTGCAGCCACGAGCAAACGTGTCAAGGCAGCTATTGCAAGCATCACCACATTTTTTGTGTCGAAGTTCCAGGTATGTCCCTGGAAACTTTCATGTATTCTCAATAGCTTTTGCTTTGCGACCATGCAGGCTTGTCGCGAGAGGAAGTGATTGTGCCACATAACGTCTTCCAGCAAAGGAAGTTTAAGTTGACTGTCTCTCCGGCTGGCTTACCATTTGCACTAGGAGCAAGTTTGTTATGTATTACAACTTCACAAGAAAGCAACCATATCCATGTTTAGCCATCTTGAGATTTATTTTTATAAAGGTTTAGTTCTAATGAAAAGTAAAATTATTCTATTTCTTTTGGCTGAGAAAATACTTAATTTAACACAATAAAAGTATAAGATAATAACACTTTGATTGAGTGTCATGTTTACTTTTTGGAGTTATCTTTCATACATGAATGTTAATGGTTTTTTCATTAATATGTTTTCTTATGAGGCACAACAGGATTCAAAACATGTAAGATACATTGATGGAAAGCAAAACAGCTTAGAATATGCTTAGAATATTTTTTATATAGTTACAAATATTTAAATCAATTTTGTAGTTTAGCTATTCACAAACCATCCAATGATATAATCAGGCATATTCTAGGATGGTAAGGTTAAAACATTTCTTGGTGAATTTTCGTGACCTATGGGAGATTTAAGCATTTACTTATCAATGGTTGAACAACTTATCATTTCAATGGGACCCATCAGTCTGTGCCTCGAGCAAAAGCATTTCTTTTATTAACCCCCTGAGACAGTGAATATTATGTGTCATATAGGTAATATGGCATTTGGCCGAAGGCTGGTATTTTATCATATTTTGCTTATCAAAGCCACAGCATCTCTGAACCCTCAATCACAAAACACATGCACTACTTCGGAAGCAATATGTGAATGAGAATATATTTTACTTTTAATTTCTTGGAGTACTTCAGTTTTTTTCTATAATCTGAAGTTTAGGAGAAAGTTAATGGATAAATAAATCTTACTTACAATTATGATTAAATAGTTAGATCTCTTTTAGTTGGGAGTGCAATTGGAATCAAGTCTCGCAACTAAAACTATTGATGGTTCTAAGATTCTATTATTGGTACAAAAAAATATTCCTATAATATCCATCAATGTTCATGAGTTCGCATTGCCAATTATAGTTGTGTATCTCTTAATATCCAGTATGTCAACGAACAAAGAAGATTCATGATACAAACCGATCTTGTGCTGAGCAGACACAAAAATGATTATTTCAGTTTAGTTCCTGCTTATCCAAGCACACAGCCTGCAAGGAAGAGAATCAAGACTGAGCGCTCTGGCCCAGTAGTAATTCCCAGTCACTCCGCACCGTCTCCAAGCGTGGTACTCGGCATACCGGACTGGATCTTGAGCCAGTCCCTTGACGAACTCGGCCAGACTCTCCATGCTGCTAAACTCGCTGGCCAGGATGATCGACTTGGGAGGCACGAAGTCCATGACGTTGGGAGCTCCAAAGTATATGGGGACCGTCCCGGCGTCGAGGGCGTAGAAGAGCTTCTCCGTGACGTAGCTTTCGGTTCTCGTGTTCTCGATCGCCAAGGCGAACTTGTAGTGCGACATCGCGCAGTGGAGATGTTGGTTCCATTGCTGGTCCTGCCCTTCCTGCCTACACTCTGGATACATTTCCAGAGCCGCGTCTCTCTCCCCGACGTTGTTGAGGCATTTCCCAAACGAGTGGTGGTTCACGAGTGCCAGGAATTTGCTCGCGGTCTCTTGCCTCTCGGGAAGGCACCTCGACGAGGACCAGTAAACGAGAACTTCCTGTTAAACGAGAACAACACCGTGAGGAACAAGAGCCTAGAGAGAAACAAAACGGCTATGTACCTTGTTCTTGGTTGGAGATATGTAGTAATTTCTCGAGTTGTGAAACAACGCGCCAGCGTACGTCGCTTGCACGTCCGAGCTATGGTGGTAGCTGACAAAAATGTCCTGAGCGGGGGCTCGCTGCTTCTGGGGCTCGATATCGATGTAGATGCGTAGAGGGTCTCCCGATTTTCTCTGTGGAATCGAAAAGCAAGGAAAAAAGAAGAAACTTTAGAGGACTTGCACAAACAATCCAGCACCTTTAGCGTACCTCCACGGGAGGCTTGTTCCACTCGTAGAAGAGCGCATCCGGCTTGTCGGCCAGCACGGGAGACTTCGTCCACAGGCAGCTCAATCCACAGCCGCAAGAGTACAAGTTGTCCAAGTTGTCCGGGATCCACGTCCACGACTTTACGTGGATCCCGACGTGCTTCTTCCGGAGCTTGCTACACTTGATCTCCGGGTCTTGGAAGCTCGGCGGGCGAGGAACAAAATCCCCGGTCAAGTTGCGGAAGCTCCGCCGGAACCGAGAGCACCCCACGCTCTCGTCCCACCTTCGAAACGCGTCGACAGTGTCATGGAACGCGAACTTCTCCTCCACCGCTGCCATCCTGTTCTTCCTCTGCTCCTCCAAAACCTCCGCGTCTTGGAAGATCTCCTGCTCGCGCCGGGACTCGGTGTGGCACAGGAAAACCACTAGCACCACTGCTGTGACTAAGAAACTGCCCAAAAGTCCCCATTTCCTATATCCCGCTAGAGGAGCCATCTCACACACACCGCCGCCGCTGCCTTTGCGTGGCGAATCCATGCTCACTCCATCCTCCTCCACCGCACGCTCGCCATGCCCGTTTGCGATCTCCCGTCGCAGCACCAGCGATCTTTGCATCAATCGGCAGCCAGTCGAGGGGAGCAGCGAGCGATCGGGCAGCTTACCGCGATGGCCAATCCAAAATGCGGGCTCCTGGCCGATCGATTTTGGCGGAGACCCCTTTCTATCTCTACTATTTTCTTTGCCATTTTCTTGGATTTAGGGTTAGGTCACCAGCAAATGGCGATGGCGGTGCGATCGACCTACAGGCATCTCCTCCGGGTCGTGAAGAAGCATGTAAGTAGCGAAGCGCATTTCAAGGAATTCATGGCGGAAGAGTTCCGGAAGAATGCGGCGCTCTCCCCCGCCGATGCCTACGATAAGCTCCGGCTCGCCAAGGATTATGCCTCGTTGGTCGCCAGCGTCCACCATCACAGCGTAAGCTCGCCCTCTTTCCAAGCTAAATCTCTAGCACTATCGCCAGAGAACGTTTCTGCGTTCTATCATTTACTCGTGTTCTTTTCTTTCTTTTCCTTTCTTTCTTGATTGCAGGATCTTCTCTTGTCTTACAACATAGCTGTGGACCGATCGGAAGAGGAGAAGGAGCGATTGAAAGACACTGCTCATAGAGTCGGCCTCCAGCTCCCCGAAGTCTACAAAGGTTTGAAGTAGTCCTCCATGCCAGAGTTTAGTTTCTTGTTTGTTTTTTCTTTTCTCCTCTTTTTTCTCTCTCGGTTTTGTGGCAGCAGCCAGTGATGACAATCATCTAATCCCAGTTCTCAGAGTCTCTTGTCTCTGATAACTAGTTCTTGTTTACTGATGGCTCGCTGCATCACTCTCGCTTTCTCTCAGTCACGTCATTCCACAGCGCCTGCTTTTCGTTTTTTTTTTCCTTTCCATCCTCGTTTGACTCACTTGATGAACTTACAGAGGACACACAACTGAACTCAGCAGCCAACTAGCCACTTTCCTCCATTTTTGTAGAACCAGCACAACGAGCCAGATGCTCGAGCTGTGAGGTACGTGTCTTGTGTAAGTGGAATTTTATTTGGCTGTGCCGTCCTCAGCCTCGTTGAATAAGAATAATAGGCTTCCGTTACAGGAAACTGAGCGAAGCTTGATTTGGATGCTTTCGTCCGTCCCTCTGACTGAATCGATGCAAAGCTTTCTCGATCCACTCGCTCCGGGTTTGCATATTTCTCTGTGCCGTGAAATCTCTTTTAGTTCCTGCTTTCTTTCTTGTTTGCGTTGCGTTCTTCTTACGCCGGCTCTCTACCATCGCATGAATGAATTGATTACTTTTGAGCAGTGGAGAAGCACGGGCTATTTCCCTGAGTTTTTTTTTGTTTTTTGGTTATTATTTTTCTTCGTCGCTATCGACTGCTGCTAATGCCAGATTCATTCAAGACGAGATAATTCTCCGAGAGTGTTGTTGCAGCTAACTTCCTTACTATTTCGTCCCAACGAGAAGGTACGCTGGTGTGCTTGTGAAATTATTTTATTATACATACGCAGATATCCATTAAAAAACCAGGGCTTTATTTTCTTACATATACAGACAGATATATTTTAAAAAACTTGCAGAGAGAGAAAAAAAAGAGATAACCGCGCCAAGTTGCCCGGTCTTTGAGAGCCCAAAGGCAGACAAATGCTGGGAAAGCGAAAACTTAAATACAAATAAAATTTAGAATTGCAACTAGTGAGAAGAAAAAGCATAACACACACCCACGCCTTTTTATTTTGCAAGAATGTGGTGATAAAAACATGGCACAGCCTTACGGTTGGCCACTGGCGTAACAAGATCGCTGCAGCAAACCCTTTCTTTATTCCCCGGAATCGTATTATTTTGTCCTCAATGTCGGGAGGATTCCTTCTCGTTCCATTCCGCTCCACTGTGGTTGCAGCAAAAACTATAAGATCAATCAAAATCGGATCGCCACCTAAAGGCTAAGGTCCGGTTAAACGCTAAAGAAGACCATCACAGTAAAGAAGGGAAGGAATTTGTCGTACGGCACGACCGTCACCACGACCTCACCCCAACATGCACTGGGGAGAGGGGGGTACGGCAATTGCGCCATTAAATTTCACTCCTGTCTGCGCCTTGTCGTTTTACCAGGGGGTTGAAACAGTTGACAAAATTTTATTTCACCTCCGTCAGCTAAACAGCCCCCACGTTTGACCGGATCCGTCTGATTGACCGAAAGCGTTAGATGGTCCGTCCGCGTCTTAGTGGCCTGTCGTCCCTCTGTCTGTGGGGTTTAATTGTTTTGGTGCTGATGATATCTTCTGGGAGATGATATGCTGGGCTGACAACCCAGGCAAGAAAAAAAAGGCGAGAAAAAAAAAAAAAAAAAGCTTATAATTTTGATGATGTTGTGGCGGTGAATTTTTTTTTTTTTTTTGCCTTTTGGCAAGCAAGCAAACAAAGCAGCAGGGGGCCTAGAGAGGGGCGCCGGTTTTAAGAAATGATCCAATGCTTTTTTAGGTGGTGTGGTTGTACAATGTTTGGAGCGCATAATGTAAATGAGAGAAACGGCCTTTGATTTGTTGCTTGATGATAGGAGGAAGAGGATAGGAAGGGAAGCCAGCAGCCATGGCACCCAACAAAATGCCACACCAAAAGTGAATAGTGACTCTTCTGCTGCTACGACACACACAAGAACAAAGAGGAGGAGAAGGAGCAAGCTCTCTTTCTGTGAAACAAAGAGAGGCTAAAGGCCGGATGGTATGTGAACATCTCTTCTCCTCCCTAGAGCTCTCTCACTCACTCTCTCTCTCTCTCTCTCACTCTCGGCTTCTCTCTTCTCTCTAGCCTGTGTGAGCTTGAGATCTAAAGCCTGCGCGTGTGCCAGATTGAGGCGATGGTGATGGGCGAGTAGTCTTCCTCCAAGAACAAGGGAGCAAGCAGGAGAGGAAGCTCCATTGATCGATCCATGACACTGGAAGCAGAGGCAACAGGGAGCCAAGCTGCCAAGGAGCACGATTACATTGGCCTGGCCGAGCAGCAGCAGCAGAATCCCCTGGCCGGCAAGAGCAGCAGTAGCATCAAGGTAAGCGCGGGTGGTCTCAACATGCGAAGGACGGAGCTCCAGCTGGGGCTGCCCGGATCTCCACAGGAAGACGAGCTAGAGCAGCAGCAGCAGCGCTCCAATGGGTTCCACAAGAACGGCAGCGAGCAGCATCACGGGGACAAGGAGGACAAAGGGGCAAATGGGTCGAGCGCCAAATCCAAGCCCGCGCAGCCACAGCAGCCTGCTCGATTTGCCCCAAGCGTGACACCAGATGCCCAGGCCTGGCATCCGCAGCAGCAGCAGCAGCAGCAGCAGCGATCCTCGTCCTCGTCCTCGTCGTGCCACCTCAAGCCCCCGGATCTTCACGAGTGCGTGGAGAAGCACGTCGTGGAGGACGCGAGCCAGTCCAGGTGAGTCCCAGCGCCGCGAATTGGATTTTGGTTGGATCGATCTCATTAGCTCTTTCTCGTGACGACAGGGCTCCAGTGGGATGGCCCCCAGTCCAATCATTCCGGAAGAATTCACTCGCGGCTCCCACTGTTCATCACGCCAAAACGGTGGACTCTCTGTCCAATCCCTCCAGCCCAGCTGCCGCCGCCGCCGCCGCCGCCGCCACCCCTGGAACTTCGTCCCAGCACCAGGCAGCGGGATCGCAGCTCGTCAAGGTGTACATGGATGGAGTTCCAATCGGGAGGAAGGTGAACTTGCGGACTCACAGCAGCTACGAGCGGTTGTCCGGCGCCCTGGAGGAGATGTTTAGACGATTCATCAGCGGTAACGTAGCGGTGATCCGAGGATAGAGAGCGCTTACTTGTGATCTTGGCAGGACAATCCGGAGCCGGCAAGGCCGTGGCCAAGGACAAGCTCGTGAGCGACACCAAGAAGTTTAACTTCATCTATGGCTCCGACTACGTGCTCACGTACGAAGACAAGGACGGCGATCTCATGCTCGTCGGCGATGTTCCTTGGGAGTAAGTGTTGTCGATCGCCACTTTCGTTTTTTTTACGTTTTGCTCGTTTCTTCTTCTCGATCAGGATGTTTGTGGGGGCCGTCAAGCGCCTGAGGATCATGAAAGGTTCCGAAGCCATTGGTCTAGGTGAGCAACCGAAGATCTCTCGCGTTTTGTCAACTTTGTTTGGTTCCTCATCTGATCTGCTGTTGCGTTTTTGTTTTTGTGTTTTTTCTTTTTTCTTTCCTTTTCCGTTGCATTGCCAGCTCCACGGGCAGCCGAGGACCAACTGACCGCTGCCAACAAGTGATCTGCCTTGTTCACTTTATACAGTACTGCTCCATACTCTACGCTGTGCTGTTTTTTTTTTTTTTCTTTTTCTTTCTTTCTCCCCCACCTGTCTTGCTTGGCTTAAAAGCTATGGCTGCTGGACTTGTCCAAACCCGAAAGAATCTCTGGTGCTGCTACTGCTGCTGCTTGATATCTGTAATGTAATCTCTGTAGTGACGAAAGATCCGTAGGAAGAGCTTGGAGACGAACGAGCTCGACCACCAGAGCATGTTGCAGCGCATCTGGACTGTCTCCCTACTCTTTGAGTTTTTAGTGCGAGCGAGCACCACCACCGCCTTTCGTTTTTTGCCGGCCAGCAACATCGCACGATCGATCGGGAAGAGGTGTGTGACATCACTCGCGCTTACGCGGCGGATCTCCCACTGTGGATTCCTGCTGCAGGAGACAAGCAATCAGTTCAGAGCCCAGCAGAGAGATCGGGTTAGCATAAGAAAAGTCGGAAGGAAAAAAAGCGTAGAAAACATGGAAGCAAAAGTAGGAAGTGACACTGTTACCTGATCAGCCGGACAGACAGGAGTGTTACAGTATGCGATGTTGACAACACTTTTTTCTTCTGCATACGCAACTGAGATGCTTGCTTGTTGACGTTGGCCATCGCCTTTCTTGCTTTTTTTCGTTTCCCTTTCCTTCTCCATCCAGGATAGCAATTGGAAGCGAGAGCTCTCTTATTGACTTCGCAAGGTTGGTTTGCGTCGCGCCATCACTGCCAGGAAGGTTGGTGCATGAGATAAGAATCCAAAGCTCTCTCGGAACAAATGCCATCCTCTCTCAGGAAAACAAAAGGCAGACCTCACGCAAGATGTCCGCCTTTCCAGCCGGTTCCTTGCTTGAGGTGTTGTAACTTGTTCCATCAGACCTGCTTACGAAATCAGATGGAGGCCGAAGAAAAGGCTTAGAAAAACGAAAGGAAAAAAGAAAAACTCACAGGTGGGATGTCATTGAGAAAGTCTGGCGATGATTCAGACTCGAGATTTGGCCACTCGTCTGCCGATGCGTAGAAACCATTGGAGCGAGGCGACCGCCTGACAAGCTTGGCGACTTTCCACCTCAAACCGATTGGTAGCTGCCTCAGCTTCTTCCGACACTCTAGCTGGAGCTTCGCGATATCGGCCTTTTGGACTCCCCGCACCGCTCTAGTGGTGGTGGCGGTGCTAGTGCCGGTGGCGTTTGCCCTCGCGGCTGACCACTTGAGAAACTTTCCCTTGACGACGAACAGTCCCTTGCGAAGCCGGTTGAGCCTGCCGCGCTTTTTCACTTCTCCTTCTCCGGAGCCACTGCTGCTACATGCGCTGTTGCTTAGACTCAAGCCACCCGGCTCGTCGTCAAGGTTGCTGGCCGTGTCTTGCTCATCGTAGATCGCAGGAGCACCTAAGTTGCCAAAGTTCGCTCTTTCCCCACTCTTTTGTTGCACCCCCGGATCCTCACCTGTACAACGTTTTCCAGCTACAGCAGCACGAGTTTGAAGCGAATGCTTTACCTTCTTCTTGCACTTAAGCGCCTTCTCTCTCTTATGCCTTCCCATCCTGGAGCTATGAGCCCGATCGCTCACTCGACCAGCGTCACTGTCCGTCTCAACGTCCACCTTCCAGTGCTCCGCTGTGTTCCTCGGCTTGCTGTAAACTCCAGGTCCGCCATAATATTCGCAGCTACAAGTTGGCGATGGTCGTTTCGGCTTCAGGGAAATGTTTACGTTGGAGCTTCTGGCCTGCGAGTTTGAGCACCCTGCAGCGTCGATAACCCCGGATCCGTGACAGAAAGGTTGAAAGGCTTCGCACATAAGGACGTTGGCGTCGCAAGCACAGCTACTCCGTCGTCGCCGATCTGAGTGTGTCCTGTAGCCGGCAAAAGAGTCCCGTGTGTCCTCTATCGTCACCATCAGCGTCCTCATCTTCTTCTCGAAGCCATCCATCCAATGCTTTATCTCGCTAAACTTTTCTTCGCAGCACTTCTCTTCCTTGTGGTCTGCTCTGCCCTTCACCACCATGTTGAGGAGCACTTCGCATGCGGCTTTTTGCAAGGCATTCGTAAAAGCACCGTTGGCCTGGAAGTGGTTCACGCTTTCTATGTCGTCGGGAGTGCGGGACCTGTCGCCACCGTTCTCTGTTCTAACGCTTTTTCTCTCGTAAGCTTCCCTGATGATGGTTTCCATCCTTTCCATCTCCGCTCTCAGCTCGGCGTCCACTGTCTCCACTTGTAGGAGCATTTCTTCTCGCTTGTGCTTCAGGAGTGAGCGCTTCAGGCCCGCCATCTCAGCCTCAGTTTGTTGCTGGAGCTCCTTTTGCAGCTTTTCCGCTTCTAGCTGGACGCTCTTCCCGACTCTTTCGATCACTGCTTGGAACTCCGATGCAAAACTGGCCTCTTCCGTCTCCGCTACATCTTGCTTGGCTCTCTCAAGCATCTTAGTCCTCAGCTCTCGTGTTACGACGCCGTCGTAACCTTCCACGGCTTTAGAAACTCGACGGCTCATTTCGTCTCTCTCCAACTGCATCATTTGGATCTCCTTGTCGAGCAAGTTCTCCCGATATTCTTGTAACCTTTCTCTGCGTGATTTTTCAAAAGAATCTAGCTCCTCGCTCACCATTGACTTGAATTCTTCCACCCGCTTTTGTTTTCGAGATATCAGCTCCTCCTCCTTTTTCCGATATGCCTCCGCATCTAGCTGTCTTTTGGCTTCCGTCGCCCGTTTGCGCTGCATTTCCTGGATATCTAGAAACTGCCGCTCACGATCAAGCTCCCGTTCGAGTTGTTTCGCATCCCTCTCGTGCAAAAGCTTCTTTTCAATCTCTATCCGCCTTTCGACTTGTTCGATCATCTCCTGTCGTTGATTCTGATAGTTCTGTCCTTGCTGCAAGCTCCTCTGCGTCGGATTCTTATGCTCACTGCTGACGGGAGTAAGTTCTATAACCGGGATCTGGGTGGGGCTCGCATTCCCTTTGTCTAGCGGTTCACCGTCGTCGATCTTTAGCTTCATTTTCTCCTTCAGCTGAGCTCTTTTCTGGTCACGGTCAGTTACATCACTTAAGGCAGATTTCCACCTCACGACCAGCCTCCCAGGTTTTTCCTCAACAATATTGGTTACTGGAACAAGCTGTACAAACAAAGCCATTTGATAAAGCTGACAGAAACGATATTACTTACATCCTTGCATTCGGAGACGTGAAAAGTATTTTTGTTGCAATGGTCTCCTGCCACTGCGCCTGCAACGAAGAAAACCATAAAATGATTTACAACACTCGATCTGGCTACTTTGCTTACCATTTCCCACTTTGTTGGCAGCATTAAGTCGCACCTAGAATTCAAACAAAAAAACAAAAAAACAAACAACCAGAATATAGAAGAAAAAAGCCAAAGTTACCTGTTCTGCCCGAGAAGACGCTTGTAGCTGCTGTATCTTCCGTTGATTGCTCAGCTTAAGAGCTTCTTCTTTATACAGTTTCCTACAAAGAAACAGATATTGAAGCAAAAGAAGAAGAAAAAAAAGCATACCTGTAGAAATCATCGCACGGATGATCCCAAGTGCTCTCCCCAGTATCGAAGTTAAAATAATAGATCTCGTCCTCTTCTGTCCGACTACAATAGCAGCCAACTCAATCGATGGAAACAAAAAGGAAAAAACCAAAAAAAAAAAGAGAACACATACCATGGTTTCCATTGTGCTGGTAACTCCGCTTTTAATCCCTCTCTAGCTATCCACAGCAGCTGCTTCTCATGAGGCAAATCGAATCCCAGCCACATTGCATACTCGGCAACCTCTACACGATTACACAGGAGAAACCATCTGTCTCAGCTATTCCGAGCTATCATCTCGCGCGCAAGGGAAACGCACCTTCATCAGTGGCCTCGTAGCTGCTATCCAGTTCCTCCTCAAGAACCATGCTATCTACAGACATTTTGCCCCCCAGATCCGCGCGCGCTGCCAGGGATTAGGGTGGCACCGATCCGGCGCCCTTGCGGCAGGGCGATGGCGTCAATCCAGCGCCCAGAGACAGGGAACGCCAGCAGACATGGCCACGTCTCCCTCCACAAACCCTAGCAAAGGCATAACGGTTACAGCATATTCTCAAAAGCGCATGAAATGCGTCAGAACTTCTGGCGCGTTTTAAATTAAAAGTGTGAATCTCTAGTTTTTGCAACACTGGGGAAGTTTGCTAAGGCAGCACTCGTCAAGCTTGTGATACTGGTTCCTCGCTTTCTGGACGATCTTCTGGATGAACTGATCAATCTGGTCCTCGTGTCTTTCATAGGCTAATGGCAGCGTGAGAGTTCCAATAACACCTGGAAAGGAAACGGAGAATCACTACCAAGGCACTGTGGAAGTTTGGTCGATCTTTACCGAGATAGATGAGTGTGAGCAAGCTGAACCATTGTCCAACGTTGCCGAGAACCCACAACATGAGACAAGTCTGCAAGAATAGCTTTAGTTTTCGTTTCCGAAACAGGACGGAAGATTACCTTGAGAAGCATTGGGAAATCTTTTCCCGTGGACAAAGAGCGTGCGTAGTTAAGAACGCCATTTACTTCCTTGGCCACGCGCTTGGCAATCTTGTTAGATTTCTCGTCTGAGAGCTGGACCTCGGGAACAGGAGGAAGAGGCCTGGAATCCACAACAAGAAAAACGAACACGATTGATTCCCCTCGAGTTATAAAGCTAAGCACAAAGAATACCTGTTGACGAGCGCAGCTAGATTCGCCCACGCAAAGAGCGCGATCAAAAGGAAAAGAACGATGTTGGCGACGAGCGAGATGAGCGTGTAGCCAGACCACTCAAAGATGAACCACACCAAGGTGGAGCCTCCCAGAATACCAATGGACTTGCGCTTCTGCTTCCAGAGCACTACGTCAGCGACTGCCAAAACAAAAAGAGTGAAAAAAACGTGAGAATGACTACCATGAAACGAAATAAAAGCATATAAACGCTCGACGACTTTGCGCAAAGGTCGAGCTTTCGATCACACTTGCAACTCTCGACTTCTTTTAAGCTCTCTGTCCAACACAACATGAAGAACATCTATGTGTAGCTCTCTAGAAAAACCAGATAGACCCACAAGACAAAATAGCAGGAACTTACATTTGCCGCCTCCAAGAATCTGATGAACGGATCGCTCCCTGTGGAGCAAACTCGGGACTGGAGCCGTCCCGCCCGCCACCGTCGTGACCTTCTGATCCATCGCCGGTGGCTGCTGCTGCTGCTGCTGCTGCTGACTAGGTTGGATTTGTATCTGGCTAGGCAGCATTTGCTGCTGCTGGTGGGCCTGTTGCTGCGGCGGCGCCTGTCCAATACCCCATGAATGTACCTCTGGTTGCGCGGAGGAGATATCGGACTGGATCCTGCGCATCGAAGCTATTGGCGCCTTGTCGCCGGATAGATCCGAATGCATCCGCTGGTAAGACATCCTGCAAATACCAAAACCGGTGAGATCGATCGATGATCCTCCAGAGGAGATGGAAAGACCTATAAGATCGAGCTAGAGCGCGCAAGAAAACGCCCCTCCGCCCCAAAGTAAGGGTTTTGTGTCAAAGTAGGGGCGGGAAAGGAAGGGACGGCGATCCTCTCGGCCGATCGCAACCGTCGGCTTCCCAAACCGTCACCGTACGGCTGGCCTACCAGTACGGTGCCACGTCACAAAAGCCACGTAATTTGGAGATGGTTTTCCACGTCACTGGTGGCGTAATGACATGGCGCTGGAGACGGGGGGCTTTCTTTCTCGCATTTGGCTGTAGTGATCTTTGCGCTTGAGGTTCGCGACCATTGGAAGGAATTTGCTAGGGCTCCGCGGGAGCTGCGAGCGCGAGTGGATCGCCGCCGGTTCTTCAGTTCAATGCGCCATCAGGCTGGAGCGTCTCCATCGCTGCTCACTAGGGCAGTGAGCTCGATCTTCGCGTTCGTGCGGCTGGCCGAGTTTGAGATCCTGTTCGTGCTCTTCTTCGTCATCGTTTTCCTGCTCGTCAAGGATCTGGTAGGGAGCTCAGGAAATTTAGGGTTGATTGATCGAGCGGGCAGCTCAACTAAATTCTCGTTGGCTCGTATAGACTTCTCGCCCGGAGTACAATCAAATTCTCGTGCGGAGGGAGGGTCACCTGTAGGGAAGATGTTTAGGAACACCTTCCAGTCGGGCTTCTTGTCAATCTTCTACAGCATCGGGTAAGCTCTCCAGCTCAGAACCAAAATTCTAAAGCTTTGATCTTCTCTGGCAGGAGCAAACCTCTTCAGATTTGGGAGAAAGATGGTAAAGTTCTCAAGAGCGCGAGCTATGGAGATCTCAACTCTTTCCCTTTGCATTTTTGTTTTCCACTCTCCAGTGTCGAATGGACATATCAAGAGGATCACGGACGATGACATCCAGTCCATCGTGCTGGAGATCATGGGAACCAACGTCAGCACCAATTTCATTTCCTGCCCCTCGGATCCAGCGATGACGCTGGGCATCAAGCTGCCATTTCTAGTGATGATCATCAAGAACCTCAAGAAATACTTCACCTTCGAGGTCCAAGTCCTCGACGACAAGAACGTAAGGCGTCGCTTCCGGGCGTCGAATTTCCAGGTACTCTCTCTAGACGCTACACACGAGATCGCTCGAGATTTGAGCTCTCTTGCAGACGAGCACGCGTGTGAAGCCTTTCATATGCACGATGCCAATGCGCCTGGACGAGGGCTGGAACCAAGTGCAGTTCAATCTCGCGGATTTCACCAGGCGTGCCTATGGAACGAACTACGTGGAGACGTTGCGGGTGCAAGTTCACGCGAATTGCAGGCTGAGGAGGATTTACTTCTCCGAGAGGCTCTTCTCGGAAGAGGAGCTCCCTCCCGAGTTCAAGCTCTTTCTACCCGTGCAGGTAAGGCTGGGCTCCTCATCTTTATCTTGTCAAACTGATTTTTCCTTTGCTTTTCTTAGAAGCCTTGACGTGTTGCGACTTATAGGGGAATATATTGCGAGGATTTTCTCTCTAAAATTCGAATTTTCAGAGGTACTTCTTGTTAAATTATAAGGTTTTTATGCAGCTTTTCATGAGTTGTTATTGTGACAAGTTGATTTATTGAATACTAGTAATTGCCCATCCAATGCTGGGCCTTCTGGTGAAAAAAAATTAAAAAAATCGAACAGTATTTCTCGCCCAGCGCCCAGTTCCTTACAGTAAAATAGTAAAATAGTGCTTAAAATGACTCTGGAGAAATGCCAAAACTCTTGGATTCCAGAAGCAGAGGCGTCAACCAAGGACCCTAATTTTTTCCCGCCGGGCAGCGATTTGATCCAGCTGTGGAAGAAATACTGGACACGAGGAATTCACCACTGAGGTAGCATGTCTTTGTTCTCCTCTTTTTAGCCAGCTAGCAGCAGTAGGTTTGGTGGCCAAGTGGAAATTGTGGAAGTTGTGTAATCAGCCATGGCTGTGGCCATGGTGTTGCCCAAGTGTGGCTATTGGGTGTGGCCATGGCCACAAGTGCTTCAATTTGAGTTATGTGCTTTGGCTCATTATTATGGTTGTTTGGCTAGCAATAGCGCTTGCTCACCTAAAATTTCATAGTGCTGATTTTATATGATACTTTTATTTGTGCTGAGATTACACCAGAAAGTTTTAAAATCATTTTTAAAAATTTAGTAAATAAAACGGATTAAAACACTTTGAGAAGAAGTATAGGTTATATATGTTTTTTATATTAGTTAAAATAAAACTGATATTAACACTTATTTATTAATAAATAATATATATTTTTATATGAAAGTCTCTAGGTATTTTTAGTCTATCTTTTTCACATGCAAAATGAAACAAAAAGAAAAAAATACTATAAAAATACATAAATTAAAAATATAGTGTATCATTTAATTGTAATTATTTATAAGTAGCCCTTAAAATTTATAAATATTTCTTAAATATTTAGTACTTTTATCATTGAGATGCTCTTTTTACATTTATTGAATAACCCTTATTTATGTCGTTTTTATATTCATTTAAAAAGGCCAATTAAAAAATAAAATTTATATAAAATATTTTCAATGAAATTATTTATACTATTTATTTTGTTATTATTTAAATGTAATATATACTAATTTCTGTTATTATACCAGCTCTTTCATTTAAATATATGAATAGGAACAGAGACTTTAGCTCTCTTGGGAGATATAGCATGCCCAAAAAATTTTTTTATTAAAAAAGTATTTACACTTTTCATATGTTCCAATATAAAACTCCTAATGTTATAAAATAGAAATACAGTATATGATAAATAATAATTTTTTTATATTTATTTAACTTATTAAAATATATTAAAGTGTATATTAATGTTTAAAAAACTATTTATAATATTAAATAGTTTTTTTGAAGATAATGTTTTAATTTTATATGAAGGTATTAATTTTATTTATAAAAATTAGGAAATTAACCTAAAGTTTTTTAAATATTTCATGGCAAAACTATTTATGTTAAAAATGGCTTGTAAAATAGAATTGTTATAATTTTATTTTACAGAAAAAATCATTTTTATATATTTAAAAGATATCCCATGCTTTAAAAAACATCTTCTTTATAAATCTGTTTTGTAGGTCACCATGTTAGAAACTAATAAATAGGAGGCTGGGTCTTTAGGAAAGAGTTCCACAATCTTCTTGGCAATGCGACTTCCTCGTTCTACATCACCAAGAACTCTACAAGCGCTTAGCAAGCTAGTCCAGGCATGAACATCTGGCAAGAAGGGCATACTCCACATCAAATCCTCAGCTTGCTCAAGCTGCTTGGCTCTTCCAAGAGCATCAATCAGGCAGCGGTAGTGCTCGTAGATTGGGGCTACTCCATAGTCACCAATCATTGAGAGAAAATGCTGCCGAGCCTTGGCTATTCTCCCACCATGGCAACACCCACAGAGAACTCCCAGAAAGGTCACTGAATTTGCTCTCACTCCCTCAAGAACCATCTCACGGAACAGCTCAAGCGCACGATCATAGAGTCCGCAGTGCGCAGACGCCTGAATAATCGAGCTCCACCCCACAACGTTCCGGACCGGCATCTCGGCGAATCTGCACCAAGCCAGCGCCAGATGCCCTTTCCGGGCATATGCCGCCACGATGCTTGTCCACGACATGGCATTTCGAGCCGCCATTCGATCAAAGACCTCCTGCGCTTTTGCTATCTCGCCGTTCTCTGAAAACGCGTCAATCATCGAGTTCCAGGCCACAATATCGCGCTCGGGAATCGATTCAAACATCTTGGACGCCTCGAGGACATGCCCGGCGCGGGCATAAGCCGTGAGCATAGCGTTCCACGAAATTAAATTCCTCCCCGGCATAGAATCAAATGTAGACTTGGCAGAGTCTACGTCGAGAACAGAGATAAGCATTGTGATTGTCACCACATTGTGTAGAGGCATCTTGTTAAACAAGATGGTTGCATTGTCAACATACCTATTCTGGGCATTTGCTGTGATCATAGCGTTCCAGCAAGCAGCATCTCGGCCGGGCATCTTTACAAACATCTCCCAAGCACGAACGACATTCCCGCTTGCGCCGTATCCAGTAAGAAGAGCGGTGGTCGAGACAACATTCCACTCGGGCATCTTCGCCCACACCCGAGACGACTCTTCCGAATGCCCGTTCTGGGCATATGCGGTGATCATTGCGTTCCAAGCGCCGCAGTTCCGATCCGCAATGGCGAGGAAGATCGCCCATGATTTCTCGACATCGCCGCTCCGCGCGTACAACAGCAGCATCATCGTCCAGGTGATGGCGTTCTTCCTCTCGGGCATGGCGTTGAAGATGGCAACAGCGGAGGTAGTGTCCCCATTCTCTATGTGCGCGGCGATGAGGATGTTCCAGGAGAAGGTGTTGGGGCAGCGGATGGAAGCAAACGCGTCCCGGGCATCGCCCAGATTGCCACACTTGCCATACATCTCCACCAGGGCATTCGCGACGAAATGGTGGCGATGGAGCTGCTGCTGCCCATCGGCGGCGATCCGGGTGTGGAGCTGCTGGCCGCGAGCCAGATCCCTGGCGGCGCCGCAGGATTTGAGCTGCCGGACCACATCGATGATCCTCGCGTGATGATGATCACGACGGTCTTGATTTCCTTGCTGTTCTTCCTCCTCCTCGTGAGCTCGAGTAGCAATTGGAGAGGATGACGTATGGAGCTCCATGGCCCGGATCGCACGCCACTGCTCTCCTCGCGGCGTTATCGCCAGATCTTCCATGGATCGAGCACGCCGCCAGCAGCGTCGTCCAGCTATACGCATCCGGCACAAAGGGCATCGTCTCCACGAGCTCCTCCGCGCGATCCAGGTGATGCGCTCTTCCCAGAAGATCGACCAGGCAGTGGTAGTGCTGGATCCCAATCCTGACCCCAAAATCGATCTCCGCCCGCGACGCGATGGCCACGCCCTGCTCGATCATCCCGGCGTGCGCGCACGCCGTGAGCACCGCCACGAATGTCACGTCCGTCGCCTCGATCCCCTCGACGCACATCCGCCCAAAGAGATCCAGCGCTACCTGTGGATGCCCGCTTTGGGCATACCCCTGGATCATCACAGTCCACGACACTGGATCGCCCTCTACCAAGGAATTGAATTCATGCCTCGTCGCATCGATCGCGCCGCGCTGGGCGAGTGACGCGAGCTGGATGCTCCACGACACTGCGTTGTGGCAGGGCATCCGCCCGGCGATTGATCGACAGGAGGAGCTGGAGTGCTGCGCGGCGGATTGGAGCAGCGTGTTCCAGCTGAGCGCGTTCCTCTCGGGCATGGAATCGAAGATCTCTTTAGCCGCGGCGTGATCCAGCGCGAGGACGTGCCCGTGGATCATCGCCGTGCACGAGACGACGTCCCAGGCGGGCATTCGATCCAGCGTGTTCTTTGCGGCGGTGCTATGCCCCAGCCAGGCATAGCCAGAGATCAAGCACGTCCACGCCAGGGCGTCTCTCTGCGGCATCGCATCGAAGAAGTCCCTGGCCTCGCGCATCTCTCCATGCGCGGCGTATGCTTGGAGGATCGCCGAGCACGACGCCAGGCTCCACATCGCCATCCTCGCGAAAAACTCCTTCCCCTGGAGTGGATCTAGCGCGATCATCGTGTTCCAGGACATGACGTTCCTCTCCGGCATGGATCGAAACAAGTCCACTGCTCGCTCGCGATCGTCCTCTTCCTTGTATCCCACCAGCAGCGAGTTCCACGAGACAAGATCGTGCAGCGGCATTCGATCGAAGAGCGCCTTGGCTTCGACGATATGCCCCGAGTGGGCATACGTTCCCACCACCGCATTCCACAGCACAGAGTTTCTCTCTGGAGCTTGATCAAACAGCGATCTTGCTTCGGTGTGGGAGCTTGGATTCTGCAAGAAGGACGTGACCAGCGTCGTCCATGACACGACGCTCCACTGAGGCATCCGGTGGAACGTATCGAGCGATCCCTGCGTATGCCCGCCGGCGGCATACCCGTTGAGGAAAACGTTCCACGAGACGAGGTCTCGCTCTGGGATGTCGTCGAAAACGAGCTTGGAAAGGTGGTGGCTTCCGGAGGAAGAGAAGAATGCCATGGCCGTGGTCCACGACACTGCGTTCCTGTGTGGCATTGCCTCTAGCGCCACCTTTGCCTTGTGGAGATGCCCGTTGTGGGTATATGCCAGGAGGAGGAAGTTCCACGAGTAGATGTTTCGAGAGGGGATGGCTTGGAAGACGGACTCGGCGTCGTCGAGGCTGCCGAGTTTGCCATACATGTCGATGAGGACGTGATTCACAAACCTGTCAGTGGAGAGCTCGGCACCGATTTTGCGGTGGAGGGATCGCAGCTCCTGCAAAGTGGTGGTGGATTTGAGCAGCTGGGTGAGCGCTGATGCTTGCAGGATCATCACTGATCAAAGATTTCCAAGCAATCACATTTTCTTTTTGGTTTTTCCGGATCGCACAAGACATCTATATCTTCCAGCTTTCATAACCAAAAAAGTTGGTTTTCTGGATCTCATACTTTTTGTAAGATATCCCGCTCAAGCACGGTACACATGCCAAGAAAAAAAAGAAAGAAAAGCTTTTCTTCTCTGGACTTAATGTTCCTCGTTGGTCCGTGTCACAGGAATAGAAGAAGCAACAGGGATCGCTGGCTGGATGTCGAAAGGGCGATTCAATCAACCCCGTGAACTTCGTGCTGGGCAAGTTTGTACATTCTGTGTCTTGTTTCGCCAGAGAAATGGTTGGGCTTTCCTTGTTTTCCTCCATAGAAATGATGCTTCGTCCACAGGATCGCCCCAGTCAAAGTTTGCGTTGCGTTTTGTCAATGTTTCCGCACCGTTCACGGAATGACCAGAAAGTATAAAAAAGTAAAGGAGATTTCCACCATACCTCCTAACTTGGATGTTTCCATCGTGGCAGCAGCGCGCACAGCTTGGAGGAGAGTGAAAATAAAAGCGTAAGTACTCCATCCATAATTTTCATCTTCTTCTTCCTTCGTCTTTGCTGTTCTAAGCTTTTCTTTAGTGTTTTACTCGTTGTATCTTTTCTTTGGATTCCTGGCGACTGATGAGAGGGACTTCACGAGTTGTCTACATTCTGACTGATGGAGCGAGACCGAATCATCAAACTACTGTTGCCAGATTCTCAAGGTACGCTGCAGTATAATCAATGAACAGCGAAAATCACAGAGATGAGCAAGGACTTTTCTGATCTTTTTTCGCTTTTCTCCAATTTGTCTGAGCTTTCTATTCAATTCCTTTTGCAGGAGCAGCCCATGTGAAAGATCGACGTGAAAAATGCTTAGTTTTTACTGCTTTTGATCACTGGCCCGGGGATCAATCGTTCCTCAAAATGGGATGGATCTGTAAAATCGCCGTTGCTCCAGGAACGGAGACGCGCATGAAAGCGAGACGTCAAGAAATTAGTTTTTTTGCTTCCAAATCGAGCTCCAGACTCACAGATACAAAAAATGCAAAGAAAAACGAAAGCAAAACTCCATCTCTGCCCGGCTGGCAGCTGCTGCTGCGTTCAGATCTGGATCATGAGTCTCCTCTCCACCATAATGAAATCCGAACAAAACACTCTCGCAATTCGCCGAAGCTTTCATAAAGAAACTTCTCTTGATCGCGCCCGTACGAGAGGTGTTCTTCCATCGTTGCGATTCTTTTCTTTGTTCTTTTTTTTTGTTGTCTCTCTCTCTCTCTCTCTCTCTCAGTCACTCACTCGTCCCCTGGAGTGAATATTTTATGATTTCCTCCCCCCCCGCCCCACCATTGCTTGTGCTTTGCTCTCGCCTCGATGTTTCTCGTGCTTGGAGCTTCCAACTTACTCAAGCGAAAGACTCGGCCGGCGGGCACTGCAGTGCATAAACTAGAGGATTTCTCTCCCCTCCTGCGCGCGTGTTCCTCTTTTCAGTCGCATACGACTCACGATTTTTTCCTTATTTTTTTTGCTTTTGTTTTCTGTTGTTGGTGGTGTAACATTTGCTGAGCTGCTAGACCCTGCTGCACGGCACCGATCCAGAGAGCGTAAGGGCATTCATTCAATCCCATACATATGTATACAACTCTCATGTTCTTCCTCCCCAAAGCAGAGAGATCCATCCGAAGCCCGCGTGCTTGTGTGTACCTCTCATCCCGGACGAATCGACCACAGAACATCGCACATAGATTATCTGAGAAACCCATTCTTTTTCATGCTTGTCTAGATAGTCCTCTACCCCCATAACGTTCTTGCAGAGGGGTACCTTGATTTGATTGATTGGATGGAAACTGGATGAACGGACCATGCTCGAGCCAAGCCATTGTAAGCAGCAAGCGAGGAACACCACATCAAACTCAAATCAATCAATTCATCCATGCATCCACCCATCCAACATTTATACCGGCAAACTGTTTGCTCCACAGCTTTTATAGTAAGAAAAACCGATTGAACGTGTGCATGCGTCCCCTGTAATGTAGGTTTAGAAGTTCAGCCCCACTGCTAAGAACGAAAGGGAGAAGGAAGAGAACTTACTTGCCATTGTTGGTTGGCAACGTAGCCGCCATTTCCAGCCATTGAGAGCGCTGAGAGGGACGTGCGTGTGGCACTTTGCTAGTCTCCTAGCCCGCTTTAGTGCCTATATAGAATAGATCAAGATCACAGCAAGGTTCAGTTAAAAAGAAAAAGCAAGGAGAATCAAAAAGAAATGAAAGAATACCGCTTTGTAACTATGTGCGCAGCAGTCGGCCAGCGCGCCAGCCAGCAGCTCAATTGACTAGAAAACAAGCATACCAATGATCATCCAACAGCGAAACCAGGCGGACTTGTTTTTGTGGAAGGAGAAACAAGAGGAGGAAGAAGAAGAAGGGCGCTCGCTACTCTAGGAAGTAAAAGGGGAAAGATGTGTGTGTGAATCAACAATGAACACAACACTCTCACACATAAAATATGGCTGATCTCTCGCTCTCTCTCCCTCCCTCTGAAATCCCCGCAACACACAATGCGGCACGATGAAAGAGGGACGGGAAGAGAGTTTACCGTGCAGGAAAATCTATGAGATTCTTCGGCGCTCCATGGTGCGAGTCTGGAAAAGAGGGCGCTGCGTTAGTTTTTAGTTGAAGGAAAGGAAGAGATACACTTAACGATGGGTGTCGTGGAGAGGAGCCGGGAAGTGATGGCAGTCATGGCGCTGCACGAAGCGCTGCGGAATGTGTGTATCAGCTCAGATTGGACTTACTCTGTCTTCTGGACCATCCGTCCCCGACCGTAAGAAGCAGCTCACCTTAAGCCCCCTTCTCTCTCTCACTCTCTCTCTCGCTCTCTCTCTTCTCCTCGTTGTTTCACTGCATTGCTACGTTGCTTGCTCTGATTCATCTGGCTTTCATCTCCAGGAGGTTGCGAGGCGGACTTGGATGCAAAGCCGGGGACGAAGGGAGCCTGTAAGTTCCACTTCCACATATCAGCCTCACCAAAAGAGAAAAGAACGAACTTTGCAAGCCTTACGGTCTTTCTTCGTGTCTCTTCTCGTGTCTTCCAGGATGCTCATGTGGGAGGACGGATACTGCCGTCCAGCAGGCTGCTGCTCCGGCGACGCAGCCGCTGACAACAAGAACGAGGTGACCACCACCACCACTCCACCACTCGCCGGCAGCATTCACCGGGTTCACAGCGGCTTCAATCTGGGAGACGATGTGGAGGAGGAGGACCCTGTAAGGAAAGCGTTCAGAAAGATGTCAATCCAGCTCTACAACTATGGAGAAGGGTGCGTACTTGAAAAGACTCCGCCTTCCAGCTGTGAGGACTCATCTTGTTGCACAGATTGATGGGAAAAGTTGCCTCAGACAAATGCCACAAGTGGGTGTTCCGGGAGTCTTCCGAGACGGAGGTCGGCCCGCTCAACTACTGGCAAAGCTCCTTCGATTCGGTAAAATCCTCCTCTTCAAACGTTTCTTCTCGGGTTTTATTGTAAGCTCCTCCCCCTTCGCAGCATCCACCCGAATGGATGGACCAATTCTCGGCTGGCATTCAGGTAGCTATCCGGAATTCTCTTTCTTCACGGGCTCTAAGAACCTTGTATACCATCTCGCAGACCATAGCTGTGATTCAAGCTGGGCACGGACTTCTCCAACTAGGATCCTGCAAGATCGTGAGTATCTCAGCTCTCCATTGCACGGCATTTTAAAAACTTGAGTTTTCACGTACCATGAGCCACAGGTTGCCGAGGACCTCCACTTCGTGCTACGGATGAGATACACATTTGAGTCGCTGGAGAACCAGGCCGGAGGAGGATTTCTCTCCCAGACGTTTGCTCCCATGAGGAACCGGTTCTTCTGCGGGTCCCCGACTGGAGCAGCAGCACCAGCGTCGGTTCTTCCTTCTCCCGGATGGCAGAACAATCAAGCCGCCTTCTTTCACACGCCTGCTGCTTCGTCTGACTTCCGGCTCAGACTTGGCGTCGCATGCGATCCAGTGATTCAGCCTGCTGCAAGTGACGATCCCAGCATAGCTTCCCTGAGGTTGTCACTCCAAAACGGCACCAGCACTTTCGACTTTCGAAATGGTACTGTTGTCGACCAGGACGGAGATACCGTCGTAGCAGCAGGAACCGGTCAGGCATTCGCAGGAATGAAGAGACCCGCTGGTTCGACAGGTGGCGACGTAGCAACATCTCCGAGAGGTAACCTTCTGGCCAGAAGAATGCAGTACCAGAACACTAAGGTTGCCACCACGGTCGCCACCACAAACAGTCCGTCCCCCAGCTTTCAGGAACTCCTCCAAACCGGTAGCAGCAATAACAGCTTTGCCTTCCATGCGCCACGTCACGAGCACGATACGAGTCTCATGGTTCAGATCCCCCCGGTTATATCATCCGCCTCGCACAACTCTCCAATGGTAAGTCCCATGATCAGTCCAGGCGGTAGTAACAAACTTCAAAAGACTGGAAATGGCAGTAGCAGCAGCAGCGTGATCCAAGCCGCTCTTCAGGACGCACTGGAGAGAGCCGCTAGAGGCAACAGCAGCGCTTGCAGCTCTCCACTTTCTGTCCGCCTTTCCAAACTGGCAGCAGAACAGTCTCAGCAGCAGCAGCAGCAGTACGGTAGTGGTACCACCATCCCTGGCAGTCAATCTGGCGCACCGAAGCCTTTAACCTCAGAAGCTCCTGCTACCACTGCTAGTGCCGCTGCTACTGCTGCTCCACAGCAGCACTCGCATTTCCCACGAAGTCGTCCCGGCACGCCTGCGAGCAAGGATAATTACCACTCGATGAATAATAACAATGCTAATGCTTGCCTTGCTGGTGATCACTCTTCAGCCATGCTTGTCACTAATAATGGCGGCGAAAGCAACCATGGCAACGTCAAGCACAGCCAGACGGAGCAGCGCCCGCTACATATTCCAGCAGCCACTTCGACTTGGGAGAATCTCAAGGAGAGCTGCCTGGACCTCCCAAGAAGAGCGCCACCACCACCAGCACCAACTTCAGGAGATGTATATCCTGAGTTTATGGAAAGTTTCTTTGAGTAACTTTAAAAGTAAAGTGACTGCCGCGCTTCTCGAGCAAAGTTGCTGCTGCTGGCATGTAAAATAACCCCTGGGTATGTGTCGGTGTTGTTCTTAAATTTACAAGGAACTCTCCCGGAGCCGACGAAGTGCAATAAAGTCGCCAGCCAGGAGAGGGCCTCGAATTCAAGCAGCACTTGAATGCATGTGAACCAAAATGGCAAAGCAGAATCCGCCTTCGTCAAAAAAGTCGTCTCGTTCTTCCCGCATTATCCACCCATCAGTTTCACTGCTTTCGGACGGATCCTGCAACCTCTCTGCTGCTTTCTGCTACGAGCTTGGTCGGTTGCTGCTTTCAGTTTGATAATTGAAGTGGCAACATATATCATGAGGCCACAAGGCTGCTACCGCTGCGCTGCCTGCTGGCTTCTGGCTGCATGCATCCATCGGCTGCCTGTTGCTGCTGCCCGATCCTGCCAGGGGTCCTAACTGACGTGCAGTTAGTGCCCAAAGGGCCAAACTTCTGCAAAAGCGATGCAAATAATACGTGTCTGCTTGTGTTCACTTCTGTTGATAAGTCATCGTCCAATAACCTCTCTGCGCTCGTTTGACAAATCTTCCTGCAGCTGGTCACGCAGTGAGCCGAGAGCGGTAACAATTAGCAGAGCAAAATCAGCGCCAGAACGGAGAACTTGCTACCTTTGCCGACGCCAAGACACTTTCTTATTGCTTTCACTTCAAGCCTGAATAGACAAAAGCGAAAAAGCCTTGTTTCAGTATTCTACTAAGCAAGTCAACTGAATTTGCAGTGGTGTCACTTTGTCTCCACCTAATTGCATAAAGACGAGAGCACCTCCAAGACTCACTTACGTGATTGGTTTCCCTCGGGACGCACATCACGCATCACTCTCCTCCGTTGTCCATCCAAATCCATCAAGTCAGGGTAATCGCTTCAGACAACTCCCCTTCAACAAAAGAGGAAGGATGGAGGGAGATGAGGTCCTGCACAAGAGGCCAGTGAGCTTCATGACAAAAGCTCACTAATAAGCTGTACGCATGGTACCTCGTTGGGAAGTGGACTCGGGTATATAGCGCATTTGTCTCTCTGCGGCACACGTCTTAGTGCTAGATGACACTGCTCCTTGTCGCCTAGCTTTGGCCTGATATCGGAAAATGGTGTTAAAAAGCAAAAGCAGATTCGACGCATTCTCGAGAGGTTTGAGTGGAGTGTCTTACTTATCTTCGTCAGGGAATCAATCGCGCGAACAAAAAGATCTTGCGCTCAGCACTACCACTCCAAAAGAACACGAGATAACGATACTCTGGAACAAAAACAAAAGGTTGCTTTGGATTACAATACAACTAGACCTGTCTGTACATACATAAGCAAGGGGAGTGAGATTTGTTTACGGAACAAAACAAGCTCACTCCCACCCTGATGAGATCCATCATTGCACTCAGTATGCGTTCTTTGTTTTTTCGTTTTTTTCCTGTCTTGCACAACAGCCAGCTAGCTGAAATGCATCGTCTTGTTAATGTACAAACTACCTAGGAGGTAGAATCAAACGCAGGCAAACAAGCGCTGGAATGGAATGCTGCAATGCCATGTGAGTAACGACACTCAATAGCCAGCCAGGGAATCAAGAAGACGAACAAAAATTCCAGAAAAAAAAAGAAAAAAGAAAAGAAAACGAGAAAGAGAGAAGAGCAAGCATTAGGAAGTCAAGCTTTCCAAGCAGACACCGAAAGCATTGGAGTGTCTTGCCAGCAAAGAATTAAAGAACCTTTTTCGCGGTGTAGCTTGTATCCGTCAGGCGAATGTATTGTCAGCAGTCGCTCCGCTTGCACGGCGGTTGTCGGGCTCAGGTGAGACGACGAGAAGTGTGCTTGCTCGAATCGCCTCTTCCAGCTCGATAGTGTTTCGTGCCTTTCCATCCGTTCCAGGCCCTCGCAAGCCACGATGTTCCTGATCTCCTGCCCGAAGATGAGCCTCTCCACGGTGATCCTCTCGCTGCTGTGCTGCGGGAGCGTCGAGTCCAGGGAATCGAAGATTGCCGAGTAGTAATGCAGCGCCGGAGCAAACCTCTCGTGTAGAGCACCATTGTGATTCGACTCCTGTTCAACCACCACCATGATCTTGGGACTCAAGCTGTGGAGGAGCTGCAACACACGGCTGATTGTGCTGCTCGTTCCCGCCTTTGCTTCCTTGGGAGCCACTGGAAACACCCCGATTCCCAGCTCTAGCCCCGAGTCGTCGTGACCATTCATCTCGATGCCATTGAAACCTGTTCCCAGCGCATCCCGGCTCCGCTTGCACCCGCTCTTGCTCTCCTTGAGCTCCTCCATCTTACAGCTCACAAACCCCGGCTCGCTCTTGCTCCTCTCCCTGAGCGCCAGGCCAAAACTTGCAGTACCGCCACCATCACCACCCCGGACTTTGCCATCCTCCTTCTCGTCGGCCAGGAGCGAATGGAGCTGCATGAGCGACGTCACAGCCACTGCCTCGCCGCTCTTGACGCCCAGCATGTCGCGCTCGAGCGCCGCCGGGGTCACCGCCACCGGGTGGAACTGGAAAGGGATGTCCAGCCGCTCCGCGCTCTCGGCGAGCTTCTGGCCCATGAGCGCCAGCACCTCGCGCTTCTCGTTCACCGCAGTGATCCGCAAGTGTGGAGGACCCTCCGGACGGCTACTAAATGCCTGTAAGAGCGCCAGCCACTGGAGAACACTATTGCCACCGCCCACCTCCAAGTCCACGACGTGTACCACCTTCTCGCCTTGCATCGCGTCCAGGATGGCCTGGTTTGCCGTGAGGTAGCCGAACTTGAGGTACGGCGAGACCGAGAAGAGGATGTGCCGGGCCGCCGCTATGTCCGAGTCCGAGGAGAGCCGGGTGGAGTAGAGCGCCTTGTAGAGGCCGGGCCAGGACTTGGTGACCCGCGCAGCCAGCCCCTCGAGGAAATAGGTTGCCACGCGCTGCATTGGATCGCCGGTGAGCGACGCCAGGCCCGATAGCTGCTCCATGAAGAGATTGGCGTGCTGGAGATCGTTGCTGGCCACCGCATTGGCGCAGAGGTAGAGGAGGTGGATGAGGCGGAGGCCGCGCTCCTCCGACGATGGCGGCGGTGGCGGCGCGGTGGCGGTGGCAGTGGCGGTGGCGGTGGCGGCGGGCGGAGAGGAGGATTGCAGTGACAGCAGAGAGTGAGAAATCGAGGCCTCCGACGGTGATGCGCTCTCCGCCTTGATCATTCCTGGCATCTTCCGGCTGGGAGGCGCGGATTTCTTGCTCCCAGCCCCGGGTATGTCGGCGAGATCAAAGCCTCGTCGCGCCGGCGCAACCTAGAAACCTCTCCCCTCCCTCCGGGAGAAAGAAGAGCGCGACAAGATCGATCACTTACACGGTTCCGCCTTGGCGCGCCGATCATCACCAGATGGAGCGCCACCGGGGACGAAGACGACAGCAGCCGCCATAGCCAGGAAGCTCCTCGCGCCGGCCCTCTCTCTCCTCTCTCTCTCTCTCTCCCACCAAGAACTTACAATTTATAGGGCGAGAATTTAGCGCATTGGCATTCCAATTAAGAAGAGGTGCTTAGTTAACCCCCACGACTCTTCTTTTTCTTTGGCGAGGTACGCTAGTTGCAAAGCCGGTTGGTGGCCAATGCTACCCCAACAAACAAAAGAAAAAACATATTAAAGGTATTATTTAAAGAAAAGATGGGACGATGGTTGACGGAAAAAGGTGGCGGTGGTGCCTTGTTGTTGCTGGTGGGGTTTGCATAAACACACATATCCCTTCCTGGCCAACCGGGACGAAGGTCTAAGCTTCTTTAGAAGGGCCACCACCTTTTCTTTGTTTTAATATACTCAGGGTGGACATTCCACTGGGGGTTGAGTGACGAATCAAATCGTACGGTTGGTTTGTCTTGACACGATCCCAGTGCTTTGTCTCTTTGTTGTTACCGTGGCGGGGTCAAGGCCACTATCGACGACGAAGGGTTTAACGTCAAAGTAAAAGTCCATTTTTAACACGGGTCGGTGAAAGAAAAATTAATGGAAATTAGGGTTTAGACAATAGGTTGCACAATGGCTCTAGAGGGACGACCGCAAAGAGGAAGAGCTGACGAGCAATGGGGGAGAAAGAGGCGCAGGGTTTGCAGCCATGGTAAATTGCGAGTCTTGGGGCTTGTTTCGATCTAACTTTCGCTCGTTGTCAAGAACAAGTAGAGGTCTCTGACGATGGCGGCGAGACGTGGCGCAGAGCGGAGAGGAAGTTCGAGTGCTGCGCGGGGAAATGCAACCGGAGGTATGGAAATCTGCGCTCGTTTAACGAGCACCGGTGTGAGAGGCACAAGCTCCCGCCCGTGTCGCAGCTGCCCAAGGGCTTCAAATCCCGCAAGGGCGTCCCGCACGGCACGTACTACGCGCTCAAGAAGCAGCGCTACAACGAGGTCAAGGACTCGCTGCGCTTCAAGTGGAAGACCCAGCTCCAGAACGCGCGAGCGAACTTGAAAAAGGACTACATCCGGGTGTGGGATCCCAGCGGCAACTTCTCGCGCGAGCACTGGATCCGGAGGGTGGACAAGCTTCTCGTACGGAAGATGAACGCCATGAGGGAGGAGCATCCTTTGGTGAGTCGGAAGTTCTAGCTAGATTTCGTTCTTCTTTGTACGCTTTGCTTTGCGAGTTTATATGAGCTCCCGCATTGTAGGAAACGTATCGGCCACAAGCTGGAGGCCGGCCATCGCACCAGGCTCGAATCGCGAGGCTCGAGGCTCTTAAGGCGGAAGTGGAGAGCTACAACGAAGAAGACGAGGATGTGAACGAGTATAACTCTTCCGAAGAAGACGAGCATGAGGTAAGGTGTCGCAAATGATTTCTTCGTTGTGTTTCCGAATCGTCCTCATGATCAACAGGATGAGCACGAGGATGATCGGCGAAACTCCATTTCAGAAGCCGAAGATGACGAGGTAACAAGCTATAATCTCTTATAGCGCTCAGTTTTGACATGATCCTCTCAGATGGATGGAAATGCTTTTGCCGCTCGCGATTCGATCGTGGAGATCCTCATGAACATCAAGGTGAGCTATTTGACTATTGTCTACTTATTCATTGTCGGCGAACCTATTGTCAATTCTATAGGATGGTATTAGTCACCACCGCAACACAGCTCAAACTCAGGTAATATTTCTCGTTTGCAAAGCTCTTTCTCTGGCACTTAACACTGTGATCTAAATAAGATGGATGCTTTGCATTCTCTTAAAGAGCAGGTGCGCCATGAAACTCACGAGCTTTTTCTTTTTCTTTCTGGACAGATCGAAGCACATCGAGAGACAATAGACGACATCAAAGCCACCGCTCGCAAGGAGATTGAAAAACTCACAGGATGGATGGCTAGGCAAAGGGAATTGATAGATAGTACCAAAGATGTGCAAGTTGCTCGAGAAATCTGTGAGACCATGAAGCATATCGTCCAGAAATTATAACTAGTCGTTTGCGAGGTGGACTTCACAATGATCCTCTTGAAAGTTGGCATTGCTACAAAACAAGGGAAAAGCATTGGAAATGCCACTCGCTGATTAAAACTTCAAGAGCTTTCCAAGCATGGATCCACACGCAGCGATGAACGCGGACGCGGGCCGGGACTTGGACGTGGTAATGACGGTGAGTTCTCGATCAAACTTCCAGTCTCTCTTCTCGGCCTGGAAGCCCGTCCTCCAGCACCACCACCTCATCGTAGTTTTGGAGACGGACGACGCCATGGACGAGGAGGAGCAAGACGAGCAGCAAAAAGTTCTGCAAAACCTCCTCCTCTTCCACGAACTTAACTCCGAGGTCGTCACCAAGCGGGACGCCGAGAAGTTCCTGGAGGCCTTGGCCGCCAAGAGCAGCAAGCGCCACTCCATCACGCTCAGCTCCCTCCTCCTCAATCCTTTCGCTGGAAGCGCCTGTCGATCCTTCGGCTTTCTCGTCTCCAAAGCCCGCTACGTCGTCTCCTTCCTCGAGGACGTTGTCCCGGCCAAAGATCTCGGCTCCGGAGAGCTCCTGGACGCTGTCGAGCAGCACCTGGCCAATCTACGCTCCAAGGCCACGCCGTACTACTTCAACACCCTGTATGATCCACACCGCGCGGACTCGGTCGGCTTTGTCCGCGGCTACCCGTTTAGCCTGCGTCTCGGCGTCACCACCGTCATGTCGCACGGCTTGTCGCTCGGCTTGCCCGACTATGACGCTCCCACGGCCATTGTCAAGCCACACGAGCGCACGCAGCGCTACGTGGACGCCGTCGTCACCATCCCCAAAGGCTCACTCTTCCCTCTCAGCGGATCCAACGTAGCGTTTGATCGACGGCTGATAGGACCATGCATGCTTCTTCGTCTAGGCATCGGCGGCCAGGATTCGCTGTTCTCGGGCTCTAGCAGCTCCACGAGTGTCGATGATGTCTGGGCTGGCCTGTGTGCTAAAGTTGTAGCGGACCATCTCGGCTTTGGCGTCAAGACTGGAGTTCCATACGTTTGGAGAGGACCTGATAGTTCTTTTTCTTCCAATGGCGCTACTGCTGGGGCTCTTGCAAGCTTGAAGACAGAGTTTAAACCGCTGCTCCTGCTGGAAGACGTCGTGCCTTTCTTCCAAACTCTTCGGCTTTCCAAGAATGCTACTAACGCGGAGGATTGCTACGCGGAGATTGCTCGAATGGTTAAAGGTAAGCTGAGAGGTCTCGATCCGAGCTTTGAAAGAGTAGCTGCTGTCATGGAGACCTGGGCTGATGCCTGGAAAGCCATCAACTCTGCTGTGTAAGATCTTCAAACAAAATTTATTACCTCTGAACGAAAGCCGAATAAAATATGAGTTCTCTTTACCGGTGCTTCACCTCTTTTGGCAATCTCGAGGTCGGCAGAGTGTCCAGAGCACTGCAGCCAAGAGTACTACGGTAGAAGCTCCAGCAGAAGAAATAAAACCAAACTGAGGACAAGTCTTTTGTGACAGTTGTAGAGACATAGTGCCGAACTTGCTCCGAGGACGAGACCCCCCAACCCTGCTCAAATAAAGAATTTATTAACCAAAACAAGTTCAGAAACAAACCATACCCGATTGCGTTTTTGAAGGCTTGCCAAAATCCAGTTTCCCCATTTCCTGTTGATAAAGTGCTCAAGCATTGTAAGAAACCACAAAATTACTTTACCTTGAGTCGATTTTCTCCCACTGAAAGTGTTCTTTGTTTTCCAATCGCTCTTCAACCTTTGCAAATGAGCCAGTCGTTCTACCAGCTGAATTTCCTCAGAGCTGCAACAAAAAAAATATTGAACGACAAATCCAGTGCAGCTGTTTCACGCACCTCAAGGACCTGGGAATTTTTACTTGAATTGTAAAAATGTGGCTACCCCGAGTACGCGGTGAACCTAGCCTTGGAACACCTTGATTTGGAAGCACCACCGTGTCACCGGGTTGAGTACCTGGAGGGATTCGTATAACAGCTTTACCACCCAGTGTATTCACCTACAAAAACTTGGACGTAAGCCACGCAATCCAGCCAACAAAAAAGAGTGTTACCTCCACTAATGTCCCAAGGATAGCATCCACATAACTAACCGAGATGGTAGAAAGGAGGTTATTCCCCTCCCTCTTGATGCCAGGATAATCTTTTACTTTCAAAGAGATGTAGAGATCTCCAGGCGGGGTCCTATAAAAAAAACAATGTGTTTTGAAGTAGATTTTGAAGATCGTACCTCCTCGGCCCTGCATGTCCTTCATGAGGCACTCGTAGTGTGTTGCCATTTTTCACACCGGCTGGCACCTTCACGTCAATGTTTTTCTTGGTTAAAACTACGCCTTCGCCTCCGCAAGTTCTACAGTAGTCGAGAATGACTTCGCCCCGGCCATCACAATCTGTACAAACTGAAACCTTGGAAAATGTAACGTAGCTTGCTTGCTGTGTTTCAAATGTTTGTCCGCTGCCACGGCAAGCCTTACATGGCTTCACCTTTCCTAAGTACGCCCCAGAGCCATCACAATTGTTGCATGTTTCTAAATGTGAAACTTCGATCTTCTTTTCTGCTCCAAAAATTCCCTCCGTAAACTCCAAATGCAGCTCGTACCTGGCTTCACAGAATCAGAGCAGCGTATACATCAATCAGAGATTATACCCAAGATCCGCGCCCTGGAAGTTCTCGGGTCTCATTCCAGCCATTTCTCCAAATACAGACTGGAAGATATCGAAAGGATTCGTCTGTACCAAAAAAATATAAACCATCAAATCTAGAGACGAGAAGGATCATACTTACAGGAGGCACACCGTTTTGAAAATCGGCATCGCCATACTTATCGTAGTATTCTTTCTTCTCCGGGTCCGAAAGCACCTGCGGTAAATCCAGGCTTCAAAGTCTCGAGCCAGTGTGAGAGGAAAAAATAAGACCTCGTAAGCTGCACTGATTGCCTTGAACTTCTCCTCGTTCCCGGGAGCTTTGTCTGGATGGTACTGCCAACAAAAGGCTAGAAATCTCAGATGAAAACTAGAGCCAGAAAATGTGAGCAAAACCTTCTTCGCGAGCTTTCGGTATGCATGTTTTACTTCCAGAACGGTGGCTGTTCTTGGAACTCCCAGCGTTTCGTAGTAATCCACAGCCATGGTCGCAAAATGCATGCCGCTGGAGCTGCATCTCTTCACTCGATTCTTCCTTTTCTGAGAGGCAAACAGTAAAATCTCACCGCTGCGAAATGCACAGCCAGATCCCGTCCAGAATCTCGCGCGCTCGGCCAGCTTCACGGCGCCGATGCACATTCGTCGTCGTCCATCCCCAGAAAATCTCACTCTTCTGCTGTAGCAGCAGCAGCCGGGAGCGCTGGGCGACAGGATCGCCATGGCATTCCTCCTCGAGAAGAAAAAAGAGAAATTTAGGGCATAAGGGTTTAGGGTTCTTGCGCGCGTGAATGTGGAGCTTGCGCGAGGTAAGATCTAGCGCTTCGCCGGAGTAGAGATCACAATGAGGATTTCAGGCATGGATCCTGTGCAGGCGAAGGAATGCGGCACCCAGATTCACACTGGAGCGCAATGGAAGAAGCATTCTGCATTGCTGCTCCAGGAGCTATCTCACGATCGAGGAGACGCGAGAATACTTTCCAGAGTATCAGTCTATGCTTCCAGATCAAGCGGACCATCTCGGGGTGGAGCACATCAAGCTTCTCAACCAAGAGCTCAAGGATCAGTCCCGCATAGAGGCCTTGCTTGGCGATGGCGAGAAGGAAGTGGAGGAGTACTGCCAGATCGCGGAGCCGCTGTGGAAGAAGGTGAAGAAGCTGATCAAAGGCGTGGACGCCTCTCGCAATGTGGTGAGAGTCTTTCGAGAGAACGAGCTCGACATGACCAAGGCGATGATGAGGGGCGTCTTGTTCAAGCTCCTCCGGAACGAGAAATACAAGCCCGGCTGGAAAGTCGCCAACTACATGATCCGTTCGGAGAAGTTCGAGCTGGGAGAGCTCGACTACATGTTCCAGATCGCTTTCGCGGCGCTGGCCGGGTGCGATCGAGCAGCTGAGAACATGTTTGCCAATCTCCCCCGGGTTTACAAGCGCAAGAAGGCGCTGCTCGTCCTCATGGCCGGAAGTTCGCCCCAGCGAGAGAACCGGGTGGTGATGGAGAGACTTTTCAAGGAGCTCAAGCACAGGTCGTGGTATACCGAGGCGTCGGCGCTCAACCAGATGATGCTGTTCTCCTTGCAGCCGGACTTGAGGAAGCGGATACCGGATCTCTTCGAGGAGGCAAAGTCACTGGGAGTGGCACCGGACGTGAGCTCGTACAACTTGTACCTCGGCTTCCACTGCAAGGAGAAGAACGCCAGCGGCTTGGAGGAGGTGTACCAGATGCTCCAGGAGGATCCAAACGCGAGGCCCGATGAGTCGACGCTGCTCATCCTCGCTTGCGGATACATCTCGGTCGGGTGCTTCGACAAGGCCGGGAAAGCTCTGGTGGAGCTCGAGGAGGGACTCGACTCGGGCTTGTTCCGGAGGAAGCAGGCGACTTACAACAAGCTGCTGCGGCTGTATGGAGACACCAAAGACAAGGAGGGAGTGGAGAGCATCTGGAGCATCCTGAGCAGCCGGCCTCTCAAGGCCGTGGACAGCTACAGCTACGCCATCGCCGCGTTTGGGAAAGCCGAGGGAGTCCACAAGGCGGAGGAGATCTTCGCCAAAGTGGACGGGCTCCTGGAGACGAACCAAGTCATCGCCATGCTCAGCGTCTACGCGCACTACGGCTACGCGGACAAGGCCCGGGAGCTCTTCCAGAAGCTCCCGCGGAAGAGGATGAAGCACAGGCTCGTCGTTTACAAGTATCTCATCGCGGGCTACCTGCGTGAGGGAGAGGTGAAGAAGGCGCTCCAGGTTTTCAGCATGGGGTGCACGGTGCTAAGGGATCGCTGCATTTGCTCCGCGTGGGAGAGGGTGGTGCTCGATCTGCTGGATCATTTCGCAAGCCGCGGGGAGGTGGCGGTGATCGACAGGATCTTCCGGATGAACAGCGTGCTCAAGCACTTCATCAACATGCGGGTCTACAGGGTGGTGCTCAAGGCCTACTTGAACCACGGGGCTTCTCTCAAGCGTTTCATGGACTGGACGATGGAGATGGGCTTCTCCGTGGATGCCGAGACGAGGGAGCTGCTCACGCTGCTCCAATCGCGATTCCGCAAACGATAAGTAAGGTTTTAAAGAATTCTATGTTGATGCATTTGGAGCTAAGTTGTTTGGCCAGGAGCTTGTTTTCGTTCTTGGTGGACGTGCCGGAGTGGTTATCGGGCATGACTAGAAATCATGTGGGCTTTGCCCGCGCAGGTTCGAATCCTGCCGTCCACGGCGAATCTTTTGTCTGAGTCTGAGTAAGTTTTGTTTTTTCTCTTCTTTTTTTTTTTTGAAAAAAAATCGTTTTTTTTTTCTTGTCAGGCTTGTGCTTTATCGCTCTTTGCAAGAGGCTTTCCTCGCTGCTTCATTGAAAGGTGGTTTCAAGGGACCTCTGAAATGCTTCCTCACAGTGGTGTGGAACTCTTTGGCAATGGCAGCCTTGTCCACCTCGCCTTCTCGGCCTTGCGCTCTTCGCTGGCACAGGAATGCAAACCACTTGACACCAGCCGCACAGTGAGTAATCTCCTCGGGATAGATCACAGACTCGAGCAGCTTGGCAGTCTCCTCGTCGCCATTCTTCCGGAAACGCGAGATGGTGGTCGGAAGAACATCGAGACCCCGAGCCTGCGATCAAAGTTTCAAGTTAAGATCTTCAAGCAAACAGAGAGTCCAACCTCGTGAACGCAATGCTCCACGGCGAGCCTGGCTGCTAGATCGCCGGACGTCTCGATAGCGGAGCTCCACAGGCCTTCGTGAGCAGGAAACTCGCCGTAGAAGGATCCCAGCTCCGCCAGCCGAGCAGCCAGGAGCCTGAAATGCCTGCCTTCGTCTTGAGCAACCCGGACGAAATCGTCGAAGAACTCCCTTGGCAGCCGCTCCTCCTCGCCAAATCGAGCTATAATATCCTGAGCAACACACAAGTGTTTACTATAAAGTAGTGGACAGAGATTTTGTCCGGAGAACATACCCAAGAAAGATCGATCGCCCAGCTCTCGATGTTGACAAGACTGTGGAGAAGCGCCTTGCGGCTTAGCAAGCTACCGGCCTTGCCGAGCTTGGGCATTTGCTGAGGAGCCACCAGCTTCACCTAGCGAGAGAGCATCGTTCTAACAGAGCTCCAAATGGACATCAAAGAGGAAACTTACGATGGAGTTGCGGGCGGGATGATCCGGTACTTTTTGTTCTTGTGCAGTGGCATAGGGCACGAGAATGGCTCCGCTCTGCCAGAGAGTGGCGGCGGTGTCTCCATACTCGGCCTTCTTCCATGGATCACCCATGCACAGCACTTTGAGCGCCGCCATTGTAAGAGTGTCGCCTGCCGCTGGCTCACTCATTATTCCAGTTCTTTATTGCAACACGACCTAGTCCTACATAGTAATTTACTTTATAAACCTTCCTTTAAACGATTCCGTTCAGATAAGAAACATTGCTTTGAATTTGTTATAATTGTGATGAAACCTCAATATAATTCTCAATAGGGCTCAATATGTTTTTTTTTTTAAGAATTAAAATATTAAAATAAATTCATGTGTTGTTGATAGAGTTCGTTTACTTCTTGAAGATGATTAGATCGAATGAACAAATCTAACATACAAGAATAGTGTTGCTTGGTTGGAACCAAAGCATAATCTATTGACATAGAATGGTAGTAAGCTAGTCCTTTAGAGAGTGTCCCTGTACAACTGCAAGAGGCAAGAAGTGATGTAAAACTCGCATTGTCTGGAGAATGTATAATACTTAAACAGTGGAAGATTTGACTAGATTTTTCGAAGTCATGAGAATATGCAGCCAAAAGTATGCTGGGCGATACCAAGTCATGCTCAGGCATCATATTGTAAAGCTTCCATGCATTCCCCAAGTAGTTTCTACAAGAAACAGCAGTGAGCATTGTGTTCCAGGACACAATATTTCTATCGGGCATAGCCTCAAAAATACCCCTTGCTTTTGCAAGGTCGCCAACTCTAGAATATGCCTCAAGCAGTGCATTCCATGAGATTTGATCATGCTGGGGCATTTTCTCAAAGACTTGCTTGGCTTTCTCCACATGCAAGTTATCAGCATATCCCACCAGCAGAGAATTCCAAGAGCAAAGACACTTGCAAGGCAATCGCTCGAACAAAGACTCAACTTCGTTAAGATGCCCGGAGCGTGAGTATCCAGAGAGCATGCTAGTCCATGACACTTGATCGTGTTGGGGCATAGCCTTGAATGTATGGATGGCATCTTTGATGTTTCCATTTTGAATGTAAGCTGAAAGAATGGCGTTCCAAGCAACCAGGTTCTTACAAGGCATCATGTCGAAGATTCTCTGGGAGTTTGTGATATCCCCTTCCAAGGCGAATGCTTGAATGCAAGTGGTCCAGGAGACTAGATTCCAAGCCGGCATCTCGTCAAAGAATCGTTTTACCTTTTCCAAATCCCTTGATTCATTGAAACCATTCAGAACTGCATTGGACAAAGCTATATCCCACTCTGGAATCTCTCTAAACAAGCTCATGGCGTCTGTGCTGCGAAAGGCCTTGGCATATGCAGAAATCATTATTGTCCAGGAAACTACATTCCATTGTGGCATGCGATCAAAGAAATACCTCGCATCCTCCAGGTCTTGATTCTCGGCATATCCTACGAGCAGTGCGTTCCAGGAGTAGATGCTCCTCCATGGCATTCCATCAAATACCATCTTTGCTTCTTCAAGATTCCCACTTTGGGAATAAGCAGACAGCATCGTTGTGTATGAGATTATGTCTTTTTCTGGAAGCTCATCAAACAAAATTCTCATCGTAAATATGTTACCATCGTCTAAGTACGCGTTCAGCATGACATTGTATGCCGCAACGTCCCGCATGGGCATATGATCAAAACACCATTTGACACGCTCAAAATCCCCAGCTGTGGTATATGCAGCCATCATAGATGTCCACGAGAGCATTGTCTTCTCGGGCATTCTATCGTAAAACCCTTTTGCTTTTCCAGCATCGCCATGCGTGGAATACGCTGACATCATTGCGTTCCAGGAGATGGAATCGTGCTGCGGCATTGCGTCAAAGATGAGACGAGCTTTGTCCATATGCCCTTTTGAGGCCTCTGCGATTATAAGCTTTGTAGATGCGACCATGGCTTCGAATGGCGTTGGCTCAAAGAACGAATGCGTCGTGCTGCCCATTGATGGATCGGGCAAGAGCATGAGTTTCAATCAAGCGTGGGTCACAAAACTATTGGTTATCGAAAATCAAAACCAAAACAGATGGAATGCTTCAGCCTCGGGACTGCATCGAACTGATCAAGAGCTGCGATGACCTCACAACAGCCAGAAAAATTCACGCGACCCTTCCCAGCAACACCAGCCCTTTCGTCACCAACAAGCTCATCGAGATGTATGGGCGCTGCGGCAGCGTCCAGGATGCTAGGAAGATCTTTGCGGCAATCGAGGACAAGAAGAAAAAGAGTGTCTTCACTTGGGTCGCAATGCTCACTGCATACACTCGTAATGGTCACCTTGATCGAGCAAAGCAGCTGTTCGATGAAATGCCCGAGTGGGACGTCACCGCCTGGAACACCATGCTTGCAGCATATGCCAAGAACGGGCGTTTGCAGGTTGCAAAAGTAATGTTCGATGAGCTGCCACATAAGAACTACGTTTCTTGGAACGCAATTCTCAGCGCTTACTCGCAAAATAGGAATCTTGCGGAAGCCTTGACGATGTTTGAGGCCATGCCACAACATGATGTTAGCTCTTGGAATGCTGTTCTTGCGGCGTATACCCAAAATGGGCACCTTGAGAAAGCCAAGCTGGTGTTTGATGCCATGCCGGAGAGGGACTTGATTTCCTGGGCTTCTATGCTAGCTGCGTACGCCCAAAACGGGCATCTCGAGCTTGCCGAGAGAATCTTTGATGAAATGCCACAGCAAAATCTTATCTCGATGAATGCCAGGCTCGCTGCTTTTGCTCAAAATGGTCATCTTTCTGCGGCAAAGTTGGCGTTCGATAGAATGCCCCAATGGAACTTAATCTCTTGGAATACATTAATGAGTGCCTATGCTCAAAATGGATTTCCCTTAGAGGCGAGATCTTTCTTCGACGAGATGCCGCAGCGAAATGTGATATCTTGGACGGCAATGCTTTCCGCATATGCCCAATATGGGCTTATCGAGAAATGCGTGGACATTTTCGAGAGCATGCCTCAGTGGAACTTGGTGTCATGGAATGCCATGCTAACTGCATATGCTCATCGAGGAGATTTAGAAAACTTTTTAGAACTCTTTGAAAAAATGCCAGAACACAACGTGGTGTCTCAAAATGCCTTGTTGGGCGCTAGCTTCCAGAGTGGAGATCTAAAGAGGATGCAACACTTTTTTGAGACTATGGCTCATCGCAATCTTGTCTCGTGGAATGTTGTTCTCTCCGGATATGCCCAAGGTGGATATCTCGAGGAAGTACAGATGGTTTTCAATGAAATGCCCGAAAGGAATATCATCTCCTGGAACGCCACCTTTAGCGGGTATAGCCAACATGGTTATATCCAGGAAGCCAAGTTTATATTCGACAGCATGCCGTACCACTCTCCAGTCTCGTGGACTTCGATGCTTGCTGCTTACAGCCACAATGGCCGCAAGGATCAAGCAAAGAAAGTCTTTGAAGAAATGCCAGAAAGAGACACCATCTCGTGGAACGCGATGCTGGCAACTTACGCCCAAAACCGGCAGCTGGAGGAGGCCAAGAGGCTTTTCTTCGAAATGAAGGTGGCGGACTCGTTCGACGAGCTGAGTTTGATACTGATCCTGATTGCTTGCAGTCACGAAGGCAAAGTTCAGAGTGGAAGAGACTTCTTTGTTGGGATGATCGAGGGCCACCAAATGAGACCCTCGCAGCAGCACTACTGCTGCATGGTGGACCTGTTTACTCGAGCTGGCTACACGAGAGACGCCAGAGATTTGATCGAAAACATGCCTTTTGAAGCTAATGGTGTGGACTGGACGTCTGTGCTTGGGTCTCACAGAGGCTGTGAGCTCCACGAACGAGCCAAGGAAGCAACGAAATCCATCTTTGATGTCATTCCAGAGAAAGGAGCTCCATATGTGCTGCTGTCGCAAGCTTGCATCTTGGCACCAAATGCTTGCCAAGAAATGGACAAAACTCGATCCAAAGAAGAGGTTGGAACTGATCCTCCGGTGTTGTTAGGCAGAGGCTAGCATTGGATTTCTCCTGTAGCTATTCGAAAGCAGTACATATGCCGCGGAGTCTCGTGGCTCCACGTCAAGAACGCTCTCGGCAGCTCGAGCTCCGTGTTCAAGATCATTGTGTCTACCGCAAGCTCCAAGGAAACTTTTCCATTCCAGAGAATCGGGCGCAAAAGGCATGTTGGCGATCAAGTTCGCTGCGGCGCTCAAATGCCCAGCTCTTCCCAAGATGTCAACCATGCAACAGTAATGCTGTTTTCCAGGAGCGAGCGAGAAATCCACAACCATGGAAGTAAACCAGCACCTAGCCGCATAGGCTTTCCCTTTGTGGCTGCAAGCCAGGAAAAGCGAAGAAAAACAGTTCTCTTTCGGCATTTCATACAGGTTTAGCGTGTGAAAAATCTCGGCAGCCTCTTTGAGATAACCACTGTGAGCGTATCTCACCACCAATGCCGTCCAAGACACTAAGCTGTGCTCCGGAATCGCCTGGAAAAAGTTTCGAGAGGCGTCAATGGTTTGAGCGCTTGCTGCTAGAAGCGCCGACCAAGAGATGGTGTCACGTTCGGGCATTGCATCAAACAATTCCTTGGCTTCCCTGGCTTGATGGTTGTGGGAGTATGCGTAGAGCATGGCATTCCGTGACACGAGATTCTTATCTGGAATTCTGTCAAAGACGAGCTTCGCTTGGCCCAGAACCCCGGCCTGAGCGTAAGAGACGAGCATAGTCGTGTAGCATGTCACGCTTGGCTCTGGAATCTTCTCGAAAACACACCATGCTTGCTCGAGATCTTGGCGTCCAGTGTACAAAGCCAACATCACTGCGTAGGACGTAGAGTCTTTCTCAGGCATTGTGTCAAAAAGTTTTTTGGATTCCTCGACTCGTTGTGCCTGCGAGTAAGCATACAGGAGAGTGTTCCACGAAACCAAGTTCCTTTGCGGCATTTTATCGAAAAACTTCTTTGCATCGTCGACATGCCCAAGTTGGGCATATGCAGCTAGCATGGCAGTCCAGGAGACAACGTTGTGATCAAGAATTTGATCAAATATCGTTTTACATTCTTGGATGTTTCCTTTCTCGACATAACCTGAGATCATAGCGATGGACGACACCACGTCCAGCTCTGGCATCGTCTCCACGAGAGAGCATGCAAGTTCCATATGCCCGTTTTGGGTATACGAGCACAGCATTGCATTCCAGGCCGCGATGGTTTTCTCTGGCATTTGCTCAAAGATCCCTCTAGCTTGAGCGATATGCCCAGCCTGAGCATATGCGGAGACCATGGCACTACAGCACACGCTGTCGAGCTCTGGAATCCCATCGAAAAACCGCTTGGCCGCCTCTAGATCCTGGGAGAAGATCGATAGCAACGCAGTGCAGGCAACAAGATCCTGCTCGGGCATTTCTCGGTAGATCCTACTGGCTCCGTCCCGGTTCTCGGCCCTCACCAAAGCCGTGAGAATTTCGGTCCAGGACGCGAGGCTCCGTTCTGGCATTCGATCAAACACTTCCTTAGCTACAACCAGGTCTTCTTGCTGGGTGCTTGCGGCGAGCAGCGCATTCCACGCGGCAATGTCCCGCGCTGGCATTGAATCAAACAGCTCTTTCACTGTGGCAGCGTTAGTGTGGACAAAGGCATGCATCATCGCCGCCCAGGAGACTAGATTCCTCTCCGGCATTTCATCCCAGATCTCCTTCGCGCGCTCCAGGTCCCCGTGGCGAGCATGGGCAGAGAAGATCGCCGTCCAGGACAGGACGCTCCAAGCCGGCATTTGGTAAAAAAGATCCCTTGCGCGGTGCAGATGCCCGCTTTGGGTATATGCGGTTAGCATGGCAGACCAGCACACCACATCCTTTTCGGGCATCTCACTAAACACTCTCTCTGCTTCCGCTAATTGGCCTCTTTGTGCAAATGTGGTCAACGCCGTGGTCCACGTCACGTAGTTTCGCTGTGGCATCTGGTCAAACAAGTCAATAGCATTCTTATGATGCCCGTTTGCGGCATATGCTGATATCATGGCATTCCAGGCCACTAGATCCTTGCATGGCATCTTGTCAAACAGCATCTTGGATGCATTGATGTCCCCGTGCTTGGAATATGCCGCAAGCATAGCTGTCCACGAGACGGCATCCTTTCCGGGCATGGCATCAAAAAGATCCTTCGCTTCTCGCAGATACCCATTCCGGGAATATGCGCGCAGCATCGACATCCAAGTGAAGGGATCTTTGGACTCCATGGCCCGAAAGATGCGCTCTGCGTGCTCGATTCTTCCATTCTTTCCGTAAGTCTCGATGAGCTTGTTGGAGTCCAAGGTATCGATAGGCCGTACGGGAAGGTGGTGGTCCATTACAGTCCTCGTACGGAGCCGCGAAGATGATGTGAACGAGTATTTTATATGAGCACGACATGCAAACGAATAGATGCGAATATGTCCCGCCTTGTTTGATCAATGTGTTGACTCATATAAAAGTTCCATCGCAGCAGCGCCTGCCAGGACGCCCTGCGAAGGCGGGCGGGCGTGGAATCGGGCATGGCGATCAATGCTCTCGCCTCAGGTATTCTCTAGCGCCGATCAGTGCGACATTGCAGCGATCGATTCTTGAGCTATGCTTTGCAGGGCTGCCGCTGCTGCTTCTCACGCTCATCTTCCAGCTCCAGCTCCGATGCGGCTCCTCGGGAATCACAAGCCCTTACCGGCGGAGGCTCCAAGCCTCGGAGGATTTGCCCGTCGGCAGCGAATTTCTGCGACCTCCTGATCTAGCAGGCTGTGGAAATGCGCCAGAACAGGTTTTCTTTGCGATAACTCCTCGGTTGGATTAGAACTTTGTGTTCCAGGTCCACATAACGCAAGGGAGTGTTACTGCGGATTCCATGATCGTTTCCTGGGTTACTCCGTCGCAACCTGGATCATTGGCTGTAACGTTTGGAAACGAGACCGCAAAGTACTCGAGAACGGCGACTGGAAACATCACAAGATATAAGTACGCGAACTACACATCTGGCTACATCCACCATGTGAAGCTCACTAATCTCGAGGTGTGTTTGATATGATCTACAGTTTTCTGGCCGACTCACTGTTGTGTTTGTAATTTTCCTTGTTTTTGGTTCTTTCTTCCTTGTCCAAAGTATGCTACGAAGTATTACTACAGACTCGGTGACGGAGAATGCGCTCGAGAATTCTGGTTCGTCACGCCACCGAAATCTGGCCCCGACGTTGCGTACACATTTGGCGTCATAGGTTTGTGTCGCTGTTTTCTATTATATCCTTTCCAAACCGACGATTGCTTCTGTCGCAGGAGATCTCGGACAGACGTATGACTCCCTCAACACCTTTCAGCACTACTTAAACAGCAGCGGACAGACTGTTCTCTACGTCGGAGACCTCTCATACGCCGATCATTATCCCTTGGGCGACAATACTCGCTGGGACACTTGGGGTCGATTGGTGGAGCCGAGCACCGCGTATCAACCTTGGATCTGGACGGCAGGAAACCACGAGCTAGACTACCGTCCAGAATTTGTAAGCCCAGGTTATATAGCTTACAAGTTTCCGGCGGTGCTAACTTCTTCCAGAGCGAGGTGGTACCATTCAAGCCGTATCTTCATCGCTATCAAACACCCCATCGTTCATCAAAGAGTACATCGCAGCTCTGGTATTCGATCAACAGGGCGTCAGCGCACATCATCGTGCTGTCTTCATACTCCGCATATGGTTTGCGAATGGTTTGCTGAACTAATGTTTCTTATAAGCAACGGTCGTGCAGGGAAATATACCCCGCAGTGGGCATGGCTGCAGAATGACCTCCAGAATATAAACAGGAAGAAAACCCCGTGGGTGATTGTTTTGATGCATTCCCCGTGGTACAACAGTAACATGTATCACTACATGGAGGGCGAAACGATGCGTGTGCAATTCGAAGCATGGCTTGTGCAATACAAAGTCGACATTGTGTTTGCCGGGCACGTTCATGCATACGAACGGAGTGTAAGTTTTGTTCTCTCTTTTCTTGCTTTCTCTTCTTAATGCTTTTGTGACCACAGCACCGCGTCTCTAATATCGAGTACAACGTTGTCAACGGCCAATGCTCTCCATCTCGCAACGAGTCTGCGCCTGTCTACATAACAGTCGGCGATGGAGGAAACATAGAAGGGCTCGCTGGAAAGTAGGTGGTTTTTTCTTAGTCTTCTCTTTCCGGCCCTGTGAGATTTATACGGACATTTTCCCAGCTTCACGCAACCGCAGCCAAACTACTCGGCATATCGCGAGGCGAGTTTTGGTCACGCAATGCTCGAGATCAAAAACAGGACGCATGCGTTCTACTATTGGCACCGTAACCAGGACGGAGAGGCTGTAAAAAGCGATTCGACTTGGCTTACAAACAGGTACTTTGAATCTTGAAGTTTCTCGGCCTGCATTGTTGCATGCAAGTGTAAAGCCTGGATAATAGGACAAAAATTAGAGAAACAAATGTTCAGTTTCGCCCACGTGTGATTACAGGCATAATTATGTGAAAGAGAAGCGGTCGTTGCCAAGAAGAAGGCTGCCACTGTGAAGAAAGGACGGGGACTTTAGTTTTTTTCTCAAGGCAAGAGAACTGCAACTTTTTTTTTTGGAAATTTCTGTTCTTAACTCTCAGATTGAGCCTTATTGAGGGATTCCATGCAAGCAAAAGCACCAACTAAACTACTTCCTCCCGAGTTTTGCAGCTTCAAGTTATTGGGAGAAGGTTTTGAGCACCACCTGCGGTTGGGAAAGCCTTTCAGATACATTTTAAAGTACATCGAACAGCAACCTCCCAAATGGAGACCATAATAGCATGCCAAAAATAGATTGCAATACTGCTTAATTTAACCAACATTTTCTGGGCAATTACTAGTTTTACATATATTCCTTACATATAACAAAATATAAAAATTCTATTTAGTTCTCCAATTTTAAGATTAGTGGAAATATCATATAGGGCCAGGAAAGTGTTGGTTGTATTCCAGGCTTCCAAATTATGCAAGCTCTTTTTCTAAATAACTACAATACTCCCACTTCTCCACCAGATGAGATGGTAATAGTATAAACGATAACTGCATTTTTATAGTGTACACCATAATATAAATTAAGAACACAAAAAATTAAGGTGAGCCATCCATTCTTCATTGATGTCATGAAGTGGCCACTAGTATTTCCCAGATACGACCATGGGTGAGTGTGACCCATTTACCAAGCTCCCCATCCTTCTCTAGCTTCCTTGTGTACCAATGAAATCCTCTCATACCGTATTGGATACTTGGTGTAGTCCCAATAGCCAAATGGATCCTGGCTCACTGCTTGCTGACTCCAATGCATGGTGTCTAGGTTATAGAAGTGATCCTCTCCCTCAAAGCTCTGGTTGTACCCAAGATTGGACATAGCCAAAAGTCATGGATTCAATGACCCACTTTCCTGAATTGTACTGGAGAATATAAACAACTGACTCCCAAAACACTCTCCTACCTTAACAAGCTGTGGCTCACTTGTTAACTCAATCCAGCCGTTGGCAGCCATCAGATCAAGTCAGGTTCTCTATGAGAACATGGTTGACAACTACCAGGTTCTGGAGAACCCTCTCATCCTCAAATAATGTTATTCCATGTGTCTGTTGCCACAGCCCATTAAGGTTGTTCCCTAGGCAAGGGCAAGCATAGCTCTCTCTTTGGAATGGGGCATTCAGGATTTGACTGCAGCAATGATGGAATTTTTTTATTGAGTTAAAATAATCTTCATGATACTGTACATATACTCCTCACACCCAACACCAAACAGTGATCAATGTTCTTTTTACAGTTATGAAAGCTGACCTTCTTAAATACTAATTAATTTATTTTGATATATTACAAGCTTCTCTTTTTAATATTATTTATCTGAATGTGTATATAATTAAATATTAAATATATCTTAAAAATAGTAATATATACATATGTATATATATATATATGTATGTATGTATTACCTATTTAGATCTTGACTAGTACTATTCCTAAGGACAATGCTACCAGATATTATGATCAAAATGAGGTGATCTGGGCCATTAGCCTGCCAATGGACTCGGTGGCTCCGCAATGTAGATCGAGCTGATATATATAAACACTATTGCCAGTGACAGAAGAGCAAATTTTTAACAAAGAAAAATGAGATTTTAATAAAATGCAACTGAAATTCTATAGAACTTTCTTCTACGTGTCCATCTATGTGAAAGTCGTTAAATTGTGACCTGTATGCATTAATAAATGGGGTCCTCCTTGACTGCCTAAGTTTTGGAGTCTTGCTGGAAGCAAAGCTAGACCCGCTTCTATGCCAGCCCACACCATATAAATAATGGGCTCGAGATCTATCAGTAACTTAGTAACCATGAAGTCGACGAACATGGCGCTAGCTCTCAATGTCTTAGTTGTTGTGAATCTCATGATCATCATGTTGTTGCAAGGCTCTTATGCTCAGGACTCCTACTCGTGCGCTGGCTCTGCACTGTGCAGGGGTCTCGCACAGAGCGACTGTGATGCTGCTCGCCGCCAGATTCAGCCTAGCAACCGCTACTTCACCGGCGGCAACAAAGGCTCCACTGGCGTCTGCTCCGGCCGCTGTGGCCTCTTTGTCTCTGGCTCCAACTGCGACCTCACTGGCTCTGAGATGATCACTGCCTTTGACGAACTCCGTGCTCGTAACTGCGCCAAGTGTGGTGTCAAGACTTACAATGACGGCTGCCAGTTCAAGGCGGATTATGTCAGTGGTTGCTAAATCTTCTCAAAACAACTAGAAAGATATATATACGACGGTATGTCTGAGCTTGGAAGGCAAATGATTCTTCGGTCATTTCTTTGCTATCCGAAGTTCTAGACTCCCGTGGGTGTATCAGGCAAGAAAAGTGGAAAAAATAAACAGCAACAATTTGTTGCAAACCAAAGTGGAAAGATGAGCAATCAAGTAAGCGCTGGGAAATCTTGCACTCTTAGTTTACAGTTTCTTTTCTCAGTAAGTGAGACTCCCAACCAGGTCGAGCCTACAAACTTAGTAACTTAAGATGAACAAACGAGGGATGCAGCTCCATATAGGAGCCGCAAGCTCGCAGGTCTGGATTCTGGACAGCTAAATATCACAACAAATAACATTCTATGATCAAATCAAAACTTAGAATGATGAGGAAGTGCATGCGCTGCCATCAGCGCATGTATAAACACACAGATGTTTTTCGCTAGTTTCCCAGGTGTCCATGAAGTTACACCTGTCGGCAGCGTCAACGGAGAATAGTGCGGAAACGAGCCCAACTCACAAACATCCACACAGACACACTCCTCCTTCGTAGGCGCTCTGGGATTTGTCCCCCAAAAGTTTCCACATATTTTTTATTTCTCCCTATCGCGAGGTAGTATGGCGATGGGCCTTCGATCGGGTCGATGAGGAAGACTTGTTCGTGGGCATATTCCTGCGACTCGATGTTCTACAGCATATGTGGATGCGAGTGGTGGTGCCGCTCCTGGTACTGCATTTCTTTCGCTCGTTAGATTGCCTCAGGAAGTAGTGCATCCTTTCTCCGGCCGCCTGTTCGAGCCCACTTCTCTGCCTCTCGCTCAAGGTCTCTGGCTGTGGCCAATCTGCTCACAAACAGTTTGGAAGATGCTCTAGCATTGAGACGATGAATGTGGATCTTGAGACAGGGATTTATCGGATTGCAGTGCTCAACACGAAGGAGTTTTAGATTTGCAATGCAAAGAAAGATGCGAATCTTTGGAATCCATCTAACTGTCCACGTGGACGACATCCAGGGGCCCTGTATGAGCTCGTCTCTGCCAGGGATTTGGCTCACGCCAGGAGGATCCACGCGCGGATCCTGGAGACCAGCTACTGGCCGAATCGACACCTCTCCAACATGATCGTTACATGTATGGCAAATGCAGGGATGCGGAGGCCGTCTACACCGCGAATCCAGACCTCTTACAGGCATTCTCCGAGGCAGCGCAATTCGAGGCCTGCGCGGCCTTCTTCTTCCGCGGGATGCCACACAGGGACATTTTCTCGTGGAATTCGATCCTCCAGGCCTTTGCCCAGCAGGAGCTCATGGGCGATTCGCGGGAGATTTTCGAGAGAATGCTGTGCTGGAGCATCTTCTCCTTCACTACTATCGTCTCGGGATTCGCCCAGGTGATCCCTTGACCACGCGATGCATTTCATCCCCAAGAAGAGCGCTGTGTCGTGCGCAGAATGGTCAGCAACACACTGCCCGAGCTTTGTTCGATCAATCCCCGATAGTGACTTGGACCTTTTTGATAGCCGGATATGCCCAGAATGGGCATCTGGAGCAGGCGGTAGTGATGTTTGCTTTGATGCCTTCGATAAATCTCATCTCTTGCAATATAACGCATTTTTTTTTTCTTTGGTAACGTTTCTTTTCACAAGCTCTAGAACTCTTTTCTAGAATGCCTTGTATAGATTCTTAATCTTGGGCTTCTTTAATCTCAGCATATGCCCTCAATGGGTATCTAGAAGATGTGAAACACATCTTTTACACCGAAGATCCCGGTGCTTGGAACACATTTATAGGCGCGTACTCACAAAAGGAAGACTTAGTGTCGGCATCATTTGTCTTTAGGAATACTCCCCACAGAAATCTTTGCTCGTGGAATGCGCTTATGCCTCAAATGACACTTTGACACCGCGAACCATTTCTTTGAAAGAATGCTGGGAAGAAGCGCTGTGACTTACACCAACCTGTTACTATGTGGCACAAATGGAAAGCTCGTCGAGTCGAAGCGCTTGTTTGATGAGATGCCTCATCGAACTCCAGTCTCGTGGAATTCCATGCTCATGATGAATGCCTGGTTACCTGGTCATCACCATGGTAGGCTAGACGAGGCATTCCTCGTTCTTCCAGGCAGCCAGCTTCAGCGCCTGCCTGGCGCTGGTCCGCAGCACGCGCATCGACTTGCGCCTCGTTGAGATGCCTATACTAAAACAAAACCCAGCAAAGAACGCCAAACCCTTGAAAATGTTGATGCGGCTGATAAGCGCGACTAGGAGTAGGAGCGGCATCCTCACAGCAAGCGCGAGCATCCGCAGCGAATGCAGGAAGCTCTCTCAGGTGAGCAAACCACCCACCCAGGAAGCCTACAAAGAGTTTGGAGAGTTTCTGTGGATGGTGATGCTCCGCCTAGACAACCGTGTCCTCGGCCAAGCCTTTAAGGTGCTGGGCAACTCTGATCTTACCACCAACTCCCTCCAGGGGTATCTCCTGCATCACACGCTCAAGTACACCGAAATTTTGGGCGGCCTTTCACTTTGAGAAGAAACATGCTTACCAGCTGCTGCTAAACTGCCTCAAGCACATTGATAAAGGTATAGCTTTGATCCTGCCTGGAGTTTCTATTTCATTTTCTCTGTGGCGTGCAGGATATGACAAGCACAAGCCATTGTGGTCGTCCTTCGAGAACCACCAGCTCTACAGTGTTGATGTGCAAGTGCCTGGTAATAGATGCTGCACATGTGACTGTCACAGTCAAATTGTGATGGCCACATCAGCAATTTAAAATGATGTTGCCCTCAAATCATATTTTTATATTTTGTTATTGATATTATAAACTATTAGTGTAGGAAAGGTGGTAAATTTAAATGACCATTGTTGAATGCATATGTTATATAGGAAAATATTTTTGAATGGTGGCATAAATCTTTGAAAGTTTGGAGGATATGCTTAAATGTGAGAGTTATATAATAAATAATTTTATAAAGATGATCAAAGATAAAGTTTGTGATAGAGTACAGTGGATAGGTAATAAGACAAATATAAAAGATATAAAGGAAATAGTAATTTGGTATGATTTGGTTTGAATTGTTTTTTACTTTGACTTCAAATATTAGGTTATAGAGAAAATGTGGTTAAGTGTTAGCAATAGAGATATTGTAACACACCTAACTTTGGAGCCAAATTTTTTATGCTACAAAACAAGGTCAAAATGCATTTAATATCCCCTAATATGCATTTATTTTTTATATCTAGCTTTTGCATGCAAAATAATGTTAGATGGTATTTAGCACAATTTTGACATATCAATGGTCTAATGCAAAGAGGAAGGTACCCCACCAATTAGAGCAACATAGAGATTAAGTTTAAACCTAAGCCAGACATAAAATAAAAACTAACATAGCCCAACTTAAACCAAACAAATAGTTCAAAGTGGTCAACCATACTTCTAACCATTATCCTTATTATATATTTAAAATCCTTTACAGCTCCATCCCCCAATATGAATGCATGTTTTGTGTTTTCACCATAATTTCAGGATATAAGCTTGAAAACTTACTAAATATAAAATAGTATTAAATTCCAAATCAAGATGCAAGAACAACACTATAGTGTTTTAAGACACTCCCTACCTATGCCTCTTGGATAGATCTAAATACTTACCATAAATATCACATGAAATTGAAATAGGACCAGCACATAGAACATGATAGTAAGGGTGTTTGGCGGATATGGTAAGTTATCATGTAGTTTAAAGTTCCATTAGATGAAATATGTTTTCATTCCCAATGTTCCAAAGGGATTAATATAAAAACTTGGCATGCTATCCACTCATAAAGCTATCTTTTATAAAGTTATCTAATGGAACTCTTATATATGACACACATGTGTATTCTTATTGTAGAAGAGGTTGTCCATTGTGCCATATCCAGGTCAATGTCTCCCCTCAAGTGAATCTCAAGATCCCACTTAGGAGGTATCATCTTTAGTAAATCCCATTATCCATCACTTTGTTGAAATATGGGAGCCATTTGTTTCACTAGATTTCTATCTTTGCTAATTTTGTTGTGTCCCTTAAGATGGTGTAGTGCAACTGTACTACTCCTTGAGTGAGTCTCCACCACTCTACAATCACTACTAATACTCCAGCTTGTCTCTCATTAAAGTGGAGATGATTACATGTTTACTTAGACATTTGTCACTCATTATACTGCCCACCAATCATGGCCCAAAACCTCCTAAATTAGAGCCTTGCCTTCACGCTTGTCTCATCCCATCAACCATGGATACCCCACCTTTGTTATCCTTGACACTAGATGCACTACCATGTTAGGCCCGTAGGCAAGTTTCTTGCTGCCTTGAACCACTAAAGTACATTTCCACTTCATAACTTTCCATTAGCAAAATATTAAAAATTTATGTTGGAACTCTAGTTTTCTATACTTTTACTTTTGGTGCTTTTATTAAGACACCTTTCTTAGTTTTTAAGAAGAATAACTTGTTCTTCAGGATTTTAATCTTTTTGTTTAGCACTTCATTAGTATATTCAGTGGTGCCAAGACTCCAAGTCTAGATCCACCTCTAAATCTAAATTCCATTTCATGAAGGCCAAAATAGAAATATTCTTTTAAAGTTGCATTGTCCCATGAAATATAGATGGTGACCATATGGAGATGTTAAATATTTCATAATTTCTCATTTAAATCTAACATCTCCCATAAGAGTTATTAATTCTACTGTTCAATATCAATTAATTGCAAAAATATTGGCTCGACCATCATCAAACCTTTATTCCTCATCCAATGGCTTCAGTCTTGGAGCAACTAATGTACCTAATTCTAATAGATATTAGAGCCACTTATTAATAACATTTCTCTGATGTTGAATAAGAATGTCAAATCAATAATCACTTCATATATATTGTGGAAATATAGACTACTTTATCCTCATCTTCCACCTCTCAAACTAGTATAATAAGTGTTGCACATGTGGTTCCAATTAACAAGTGTTCAACTAAACAACTCATCCCATCTTTTACTCTTAGTTTTATTCTTTTTTTTTTCATATGTCTAAACCTTTTTACATCACTACTTGCCATTAGCTTTAACTTCTTTTTTTGAGTTTTACGCGATAACAATGCCAAAAGAAAATTTTATTCACTAAGAGTTGTATTTTCTTATGGCAATCTCCTTTGACCAATATAATGTCCAACTTGTGGTGGATGGTCAATAAATCTCCTTTACATTCATCATTCACAAAATTGAGTTTATTGAAATTATAACATATAAGTCTCATTTTCTTCAAACTTATTTCCACTTTGAAGACTTGAGTGTTCTTTGGTTTGAGCTAGTGAACTCAATAGTAGATTGGTAGTGGTGTAATGTTAATGAAACAATTCTCCCTTTCTCCAAGTTCTCTTTTTATATTTTTTGAATAAATCTTTTATATCTCTTTAGCTGAGTTTTGGGATACTAATCATTATTATCTTAATTTTATTTTTGCTATTGGTGTTCATCCACCATTTTCTAGTGTTTAGGACAAACTAACCTTCCTTCTAAATATGCTAACTTTGCAAATGTTTCAACAAGAAAATATTACCACCACATTAACCTTAATATAGTTGTCTTATTGATCTTCTTAAGGAGAAGTCACCAGCATTTGGTTTAATTTATAATTATTACTAGTGGACTTAGA
>NW_003314408.1:173689-174933 GCF_000143415.4 Selaginella moellendorffii | reverse complement strand
TATTATCTTTATTGTGGTTAGTTAATTTTCCAAAAGTGTACATTTACTATATTAGAAGATGATTGATGGAGAGCAATTAATTAATTTTATATACAAGGACATTTTATATTTTCATGGATTGCCAAAGTATATTATTCAACTCTTGAACAATATCTTTAATGCTTAATTTTAATTTCCTTTTTTCTAAGTTCGCTTATATCAATTCTCAACACTTTTCAACACATTAGTTTTCATTCTTAGTCAAACTCTAACCTTCAAGTTTTTGTTAGTCATATTCATAACTTGGAGAGAAGTCTATTTTAAATATGACTTAGAGAGAAATCATATGAATATTACATTTAAATATTCTTATCATATTATGAATATCATAAAATGAATGAGTCATTTTATGATGGCTTCATGAATTATGATATATTATTAATATCATTATGAATTATATTATGAATATCATATTATAAATATTAGTCATATTCATTTCTTCTAGCCTTTGGTTTTACAAATTGCTCTATTGTTGTTCCTACAAATTGCTCTATCTCCAAGCTAATTAGAAACCTAGGTGTACGTCCATACTAATCCTGGAATGTACAATAGTTTTAAATTCAAATCTCATTAGTAGAAATATAAGGTTTGAATTCTGTCATAGATATTGACAGTAAAATACACTCTAGCATATACAAAGAAGTGACAAATATGTGACAACAATCTGAGAAGAATTAATCTTATATTGTCCCTCATCTTTGATTTTAGATGCAATTCAAGCTAGAAGGGACACTGTAAGTAGGCAATGACTTGGAGAGAAATTCATATTAAAACCTACAAATCCATCACAACCATTACCTAAATATATTTTAATAACTAAGGATATTACAAGCAAAGAAATAAAATCCTTGTTGAACTCATGCTCAATCTCAATTGTGAGAACTAAAAACCCTAACTAGAGAAGGAGAAAAGGGATATACCCTTCAATAGAATATTCTAAAGAATCTTACTCATACTAATCACTTAAAACATCTGTGAGGCTTGACAATTTCTCTTACATGATTTCTGTCTATAGTGATGTCATAGATACTTACAAATAAGAACATATTTCTCCTATATGATGGAACATAAAATAAATATATTTATAATAATTTAGCATTTATAATTACCAATTTTCAAAGTATTATAATCAAAACAAATTAACCTTCGAATAAAATTTTTAGAAGTCAAATGTGGAGGCTACTAAGTTGTAATATAAATAGTTA
>NW_003314408.1:58147-172767 GCF_000143415.4 Selaginella moellendorffii | reverse complement strand
AATAAAGTTTTATGGGGAATTAAAAAAAAATTCTAAAATCTTATGTTTTTAACAATTCATCAGAATATAGCTTTATAATGATTATATTTTTACAGATTATTCAATTTATAAAATATTTAAAATAATTTACTATGTGTTGCAATGCTTAGTTTACTTAATAGTAGTGTTATTTATTTGTTATTTCTAAAAACAAGATTAATCTTATTGCATATCAACCATTAGATGATAGAATAAAAAAAAGAATGTACTAGAAAGGGTTTTAAAAAGTTTATAAATTATAAATACAAGATTAATCTAAGTGAATAACAACTGTGAGATAGTAAACTATCCTAGAATATCGTATCGGGATTGGGTAATTTTATTTGAATAAAAATCCTAGTAAACACAAAAACTGTATTTTCTGGAGCCTTGAAGATTATTCTTGTGATCCTCTTGGAACTAGTGAGGGAGAACGCTGCTAGTTATTGATTCTTGTCCAAAGCTAGCAGTTTATAACCATAATCACTGACCTTGGAATGTGCTGTTTCTCTCTTAATAGCTAGTGCAGTTCTCCCAGTACAACTATGATTTGTTTAGGAATATATGGGTGACTGCCAGGGGCTGCTAGATTACAAAGGTCTTCTAAATTTTCAGTGTGCCATCTCCCATCCAGCTTTACCTAAAATCCTCCTATTGTCAAGCAAAACCTTGAGTATTCTTAAGTTAAGCTACTAAAATGCATGCTTGTGGTGTCAAGTTACCTTTGGTAATGTATGCCTTATTATCTTGTGATGCATGAGGCAAATGGATTGAGCATAGTGAAGTGTTGAGAATGGTTAGGATAAAAGTTTGGGAATGACAAGGCCAGACATGGCTTGGAGTTTATACTTTAGTCCTTTACTCTCTATTCTGCCCAGAACAGATACAATAATTAGTACATGTATGCTTTGCTATCTCACAAAGTGAGGTGCTGTCAAATGCCACGAGATTAACATGTAGAGCAGCAGCTCGTCCAAAAACCTTGAAACGAGCGTCAACGTAGATGTGTGTGATCAGACGGGTATAGATTGAGAAGATTGAGAAGCGTGGAATCAAATCAAATCAAAGAATGACAAACAAAATTGCAAACTTGATGACAGCAGGTTCTTTTCTCCTCGGGTCAGTCACGTTTTCTAACCGATTGGTGATCAGAGCAGAGGAAACGAAACAATATCAAGCAAGTTACCTGGATTGGCAAGAAGAGCTTGTATTCAGCAGGCAGCTCCTCCTCGGAGTAAAGGCGATCGGAGAAGTAGATCCTCCGGATGCGGCAATTGGCGTGAACTTGGACGCACAGCGTCTCGACGTAGTTCGTGCCGTAAGCGCGCCTCGTGAAGTCGGAGAGGTTGAACTGGATCTGGTTCCATCCCTCGTCAAGCCTCATCGGCATGGTACAGATGAAAGGCTTCACGCGTGTTGTCGACTGAAATAAGAACGGAGGTGAGCAACGAAAGCTTTGCTAGAGAAAAGGAAGATAACGAAAGAAACTTGTGAGAAGTTTATATTACCTGGTTGAAAGCAGATGTGAGCGTGGAAGTACCTCAAAGTTGGAGGCTTTGAACCGGCGCTTGACGTTCTTGTCGTCGAGGACTTGGACCTCAAACGTGAAGTACTTGCGCAGGTTCTTGATGATCATCACCAGGAAGGGCAGCTTGATGCCGAGCGTGGTCTTTGGTTCCTTGGGGCAAGTGATGAAATTCGTGCTCACGTTCGTTCCGCGAATCTCCAAAACACTCGACTGGATGTCCTCGTCAGTCAATCTCTTGATGTAGCCATTCGTCACTGCAACAAAAAGGAAGAACATGAGAGAGTAAAGAAACAAAGTTCTCTCTCTAAGACCGAAGGACACAAAGAAAGGATCAGACCTTCTTCGTTCCATATGTTGAGAGGCTTTCTCCTGTCCAGAGCAAATGCATTAGCGAGCTCTCTACAGATCTTTGACGAATAGAAACGATTTCTCACCCAATGCTGTAGAGGATGGAGAGGAAGCCGGATTGGAATGCATTCCTAAACATTGTCGCTCCCCCAAATCAGCGCCGGGCTCTCGCTCCTGCCCTAGGTCTGGCTCCAAAATATTTCGATCGGCCTGGCCAGTGCGAATGTCAATCCATCTCTCAATCACTTCACGGCGCTGGGATTGCGTACCTTCGATCGCGATCAAGAGAGAGCTACGAGGGCGACGGATGGATCAAAATCGGCGGCTCCTCCTCCACTCCGCCATTGCAGGCTTGCCGGTAACTAAACCGCCCAGCTAGGTCTCGCGACCATGTCATAGCTAACGTGGCTGGAGAATCCGCCAACGTGGCGAGAATGTCGCTGGCGTGGCGCCATGTGAATCGTTGTCCGGAGCTAACTGCCCAGCCGGCTGAAATTCAAAAAGAAGAGCGCTCTCTCTCTCTCTCTCTCTCTCTCTTCAATCGGCCCTAGCAATTAGGGTTCTTCCACCATGAGTGGGTGTAACTCCGGCTGCGGCCCACAGGGATCTGAACTTCCCGCATTTTCCTTCTGCCATCCACCGGTAAGCAGCGATCCATGGCTCTTGGATTTTCATACAGGATCGCAGGCATCACAAAGCACAAGCCTGGTGGATTTCGCAGGAATGCGGGCGGCCCAAGCCCCAAAATCTCAACTTCACGGATGGATTCCGGGAGGTGCGCGATCCCGAGGTGCGCAAGCAGCACCGGCGGGAGCTGGGCGAGAAGATGCGCGATTATTTCTACGAGGGCGGGGTTTGTGGGCCTTGCAACGTAGAGATGGGCACTCCACTCCCAAAGTGGCTCAAGTACGATCGCCAGGTAACAAACTGGGGTCTAGGTAACAAATTGGAAGAGAAACTGGTAAAATTTCATCGTTCTTTCTTCCAGGTGCTGAGATTTTACTGCTACTTCAAAGAGCCTGTGAACGAGAGGAGGGACGAGAACTTTAGAGTTCGAAAATGCACCATCTATTTCTACCTGGAAGATGGAAGCATTCATGTCTCGGTGAGTGCTCGGGATTTCTTTTCATTTCCGTGATTCACAAATAATCTTTCATCGGAGGAACTTAACTTTCGTGGATTTCGGGAACACTTTATAAACTCTATTTCTCGTTGATGCATGCAACAGGAACCACGCCAAGACAACAGTGGCCTAATGCAGGTTTGCTGATTTGTACTTTCCTACATTTCTAAACTTCGTTACGTGTTTTGTCTGCAGGGACAATTCCTGAAGAGGCACAGAATCCCCAAGAAAGATGGAAGTGGCTATTTGTCTGTGAAGGATTTTGTCCTGGGCACAGACTTGACTATCTACGACAGGACTTTTCGGATTTGCAACTGCGACACATTTACTCGAGTTAGACACATCCTCAAAAACACTTTTTGTGCTTAGATGTGACTAATGTGTGTTGCAGAGGTATTTGATGAAGCACAGATTTGAAGTGGGCAACGAGGAGGATGTTCCCGGAGAACCTTTGTCCGCATACCGCAAGAGCTTGGAGCGTCATCGTGTCAAGGTTCACAAGGAGTATGCAAACAAACAATTTCTGGAAAACGATGGAAAGGTTCTAAGATTTTTCTGCGTTTGGGACGACCGTGGGGCCGTCTACGGAGAACGTAGGCCATACGTAAGTTGGATTTCCTTTTCTTCTGATTCTCATGGCTGTTTTTCTTTCTTTCTTCAGGTTCTTCATTACTTCTTGGCAGATGACACGATAGAGATTTTGGAAATGCACGAGCGGAATAACGGGAGGTACCCGTTTCCAATGATGCTGCGCAGGATGAAACTTCCTCGAGAGATACCAACTGACCTCTTAGGTGAGATCTTCTAAGGAGAAGAGAACTAAACCGAGCAGTAAAGTTGTAGCATGTTGCAGGCAAGAATATTGGAGCTCAGCATGTTCACAAGTCCTCGTGCTACAACGAGTGTGACTTGCACATTGGGAGCTTCTTGACGATTTACGGTCGAGATTTGCTACTGCACGATTGCGATGATTTTACCCGACAATATTACAAGGAGAAATGGGGAGTTACTGATGACATGCTGGAGCCTGTTGCGGTTCAGGTAGCGTTTCTTTCCTTCTCTCTTTGTGTCTTTCAGTTTGTGATGTGTGCCACGGCTTTAATGGAACAATTGCGTTACAGGAAAAAGCACCGGTGCTGGCCAGAATGGAAGTTCCTCCATACAACGGCTATGGTTCTGACGCGGACAGTATGCAAAATTGTATTTCTCTGATTCCAAAAGCGGCCATGAAAGACTTCAACAAGTTCTTAAACAACGACGGAAAGGTAGACACGACTACTGGAAAGCTCTTAAGTGCCTTTTGACGCCTTCTCGCTCTCGTGAATATACAGATTATGTGCTTTTCGGCAAGGTTCGCAGAAGATGCAAATCACCGCGTTATAGGCCCTGACAGAGGTCGCCTCTTCGTTTTTCAGGTACTACCATTTGTTTCTGTCATTTGTTTAGATCTTGATAATGACATGTTTTTGTTTGCAGTACTACTTGTCTGACGATACAATTGCCATCTACGAGCCACCGGCTAGAAACTCCGGTATTGTTGGTGGCAAGTTTTTGTATCGTCAGGACTCTCCTCCCAAGCCTGGGACCAAGAGACCATATGGACCAAGCGATATGCTTGTGGGAGCGAAACTAGAGATACACAGGCATTTGTTTGAGCTCCTCCAGGCAGACGAATGGACGCTCAAGTACATGGAGAGAAACCTCAGTACCTTCCCCCAGTCGGATTATAGACGAGCTTATTGCAAGGTGATATTTCCTTACTGTTTGTTATTCATCTCTTCTCATGGTTCTTTTGCAGCTAAATTCTTCGATTGAGAGAATGCCCGAGGATGGCCTCCACAATCTCAAGCTCACGCTACCAAAGGGCAATCCGTCGGAGTAAAACACAAATCTCTCCTCAAAATCTCTTTTTTAGAAACTTTCGAGCTAACTTAACGCGTTTTTCTCACTGCAGGCAATTCTCTCCAATCGATATCTTGTTGCCAATCTTGGCGAGGGGTGGCATCGACATGACCAAGCAAGAGCTCGTGACAATTGAGCGTGGCTTGGAGAATGGCCAAGAGCCTGGAGTACAAGACATCTACACGCTCATTGTAAAGTTTGTATGTAATTCCATGAGCCGATAGATTGAAACTTGGAAACTCTGGTGTTTGGAATGCCATGGGTATGTAAAAATCTCATAAATTACAAGTGAAAGAAGAGACTGTATACAACACAAGTGAGATCAATCCATCAAACCTTTCGTTTACGTTGGTGCAACCTTCTCGCCGGGCTCGTTCTTCTCGTAACCAGCATGGCGATGGCGATGGCGCTGGCGGTGTTTTCTCCTGGCAGCAATGATCCAAAACACGATGGACAGCATCGTTCCGGCGGAGGCGAGAGCCAAGCCAATGTAAATCCACCTCGTGTACTTCCGCAAGCCCGGGCACCTCTCGCGGATGATGGTCTGGAACGTCTCGCGGACGAACACGCAGTTCTCCACGTTCACCAGGAACGGTACGTTGACAACCAAGCCGGTAGCGACGGACACGGACTTCATGACTTGGTCATTTATCTGTGGAGTCATTCGTCCAGGCGTGGCGCACGTCGTCCCAGTAGGAGCTTGACAAACGTAGCGGGACCAGTTCTATCACGATCGAAAGGAAAAAAAAGTGTCAAACAAGTCTCTGGAGTGAAAAGAAAAAAGAGTGAAGTTGAGTTGCTTACCCCTGGAGCTTGCTGGAGCGTGATGGTGCCGCTGGCACACGGGACTTCGGCGTAGTCCGGCGCGGGGCCGTATGGACTGCACAGCGTGGGCATCGTGGGTCCTGACTGGTTGAAGTTCAATGGATTACCAGGGGGCGCGGCGTTGCCGTTGAGGACGAGCGTGACTGCCTGGTTAAGGACTCTCACCACCGACACCGCCACCTCTTTGCTTCTGTCCAGCGTCTGGTTTGCTGTTGTCTGGTTGACGCACGGAAGGATGTCATCCAAGTTTGTGCTGCGGCCGGGGTTTTGGACCCACTCGCGCATTGCAACACAAGTGTCCCCCATTACGCTGAAATGAAAAAACATATATCAGGCTTGGTAAATGGTCTGCCAGTCTTACTTGTTGAGAAGAATGAAAACCCCGCAGAGAATCCACGTTGCGATGACAAGAATGAATCCCAAAATCACCAGCCTGGAAGGAACCGTCGGTGAGTTAACAGCTTACCAAACAAGATGAGAAATGAACTAGTTGTTGACACTTACAGGTAGACAAGGGACTGCAAGCCACACGCGGCGAACACTGCGTTGAACATGGAAAAGTTAGCTTCGCTTTTGAGTATGGTTGCATCTTACGGATTCCGAGAAGCACAAGTAGGAGCATCGCTGCCGAGATGATAATCATTGCCAAACGCCTGGAAACGTAAGAGAGAGTGTTAGTTCCAAATCATTTTTTGTGTTTTCTCGAATGAAAACAAGCGACGTGCTTACACCATGTTGATGGCCCTCCGGATCTTGTGCGCATTGTCCTCTGTTTTCAACTCCAACTGGTTCGAGGTAGTGTTCAACTGCTGGCTTATCTGCAAGACTTGCTGCCTCTCATCGTTGCCTAGCCCAAACCCAAAAATGTTAATGGAAGCTCCCTGGTTGAGAGTTCTCGACACATTCTGGAGGTTGTCCACGGTAGTCTGGGACTGCCGTACAACGAAGTTGAGAGTGCCGGACAGCTCGTCATGGAACTTTGCCTGGGAGATGTACACCAACACGCATCCGGCACTGCAAAAGAAGGGAAAGCTCAGCTTATCCAGCTTTCGCTATATAGTTTCACTTACATTGCCGCCAAAGTGAGTAAGGAGAGCAGAAGCAAGGGTACCAAACTGGACTCGCTTCCCGAGCGATCTTTCCTCCTACAGCAGCAGCAGTAGCAGCACAAGGACAGTAGGAAGAGCAAACCCAGCGCTGCCCAGAGGAGCGCTAGGATGAAACCTGGAAGCCCTGTAAAACCGACAGACTAGAAGAAATCAAAGGAGTAAGGGCCAAAAACAAAATATCTATGCGCGCTCGTACCGCCCAGTAGTGTTTGTTTCGAATGTCCCAGCCATCCCTGTATCGCCGGAAATCATCGAGCGGATCGTGCCTGCTAGTCCGATCCTCCGCGAGGAGCAAGGTCGAGTTAGAGGAGGGCGCTTGCTTCAGGGTTCTCCCAAATCCCGGATGAATCACCACTATCCCTGTGTCTGCCACAGCGCAAAAGAAAATATTTCTCACCACGAGAATGGCGCACGCAGCTACAAACCTTGGAATGCTCCACGATGATCTTCCTGCGCGGCGATGGCAGCAATCGCGATCGCCAGTAGCAGCCACAGCGAGGCCCTTGCTAGAAATCCCATGGCTGGCCAGCAGCAACTACCTCGCGGCGTTGGATTGGGGTAGGGACAAGAAATCTACCAAAGATTGAAGCTCCGCTCACTCCCGCGCCATCGATCGCCGGTGAGATCGATGAAAAACACGCAACATCACGCGCCCTGCGCGATCCCTGGGCAAATGCGACTCGACGAAACCTGTGCTACCGTGCGAGAAAGAGGGGAGAGCTAGTTTCCAAGCCAAGGGATGGAATGTCCAACGGGTCGCAAAGCATGGACATTCCGGCAGGGCCTTACGCTCCGGAATGGGCAAGCGCGTGGAGCCGCCTTCCCGTCTGGGCAACCGACACGTGGCGCGCATCGTACTGCTGCTCACGCTTAGTTTACATTGTTTACAGCTATTATGGTGTTGCCGACACAGCGATTATTCTAAGCACCGCGTATAATCAGTCTCAACGAACAAGTGTCCCACGAGGTGGCATCGTAATATCACCGCCACCTTTCGCCTCAAAATTTTTCCTGTAGTGTTTGATTGCCTATGATAGATGATGCATGCATGCAAAGCGAAGCCACCGTGTCGTCGTTGGGCCCAGCCTACTATGATCAAAAAGGCCTGGGAAATTAAAGAAGACGAAAGCTAAGGTCTGAAAGGACGTGTATTTGTCGGTCTCTATCGTCTAGTCGCGCGACCTTCGCAATTGTGACTTTGGTGGGACTCCATCGTTGAGAAACCTTGCCTTGAAAACAACCTCCAACCAAATAGAAAAATGGAGGAGAATAGAAGCCGTGACGTTAGCAATGAAACGGAAGCGCAGGCACTAACCAGCATATCATCTCCAGAGCTCGGTCTATCTCTCTTTCAGATCTGTGCGAGATCGGCGTTAAGTTCTTGTCAGACAGAAATCAGAGAAACTGCGAGAGACACCTGGATTGTCGCATCCATGCCACAGAATCGAGCTTTCAGAGATTTTAGTACCATTGTGCAGGCCAGCAAAAGAGCGAGAAAGATCTAAAAAATTAAAAAAAATGATTTTTCTCGGCTTTACTCACAGTTTTAGGCACTCTTTTTCGCGGGTTTTATGCGCTTGGCTCTCGAGTATGCAAAGACGCCAGCCAGTGCCAGAGCAGTGCCTGCAACAAGTACACCGTGTGTTTTTAACGTGGATAACGAAGCGACGAAGACGGCAGGGAGAATCTTACCAAGAGCATTTATTGTCGACACTGGTGTTCTAAAGAAGATGACTGAAGTTACAATCACAATCACGCGCTTGACACAGTTTCCAACGGAGTGCGTAACCGGCGATACCCTTTGCAATATCATGTAGGACACCTGCAAATCGTCCTTCAGAAACAACGCTAAACTTGCATCAGAGCAAACCTGTTGGTACGAATGAAAACATAATCCTGCTACTAATGCTCTCAACATAACAACTTTCACATCCAGTCCCTGCAGGATCCATTTTCTTTCTATTAGTAAACGCAACGTAGGAAGTGCACGAAACAAATCTACCATTGAAGTCAAGTATTCGGGTGTGAATTTCACTCCCTCGAAGAACAGCGTCACGGGTGCCAGAAGGAAAAAGGACAGGATCGTAATCACGGAGAACAGATTGATGTTGTCAAGAGAGCCCTGCGGAAGAAAGTGAATCCAAATAGAACGAGAACAGAGAACAAGATCTACCTCCTTTTTCACCATCAACTTTTTGCTCAAAACATTTCGCGACTGGAAAGTAACATTTGATGCCATGGCACTTAGAAATCCAGCCCTGTCCATAGAAAAAGAATATAAGAAACGGCAAATGCGATGTTGGTAAGGCCTTGTTACCAGTTGAAAGACGCCTCAGTCAAGGATGCCAACGCCACACCTCCAACAATTGGCAAGAGAGAAGCGATAATCCAAGCACTTGGAGCCTGCAAAGGCAATTGATATAGAACCTTTTCTGCGAACGTATCATACCTCGCCAAGGAACATAGCCGATAGAAGAACAGAGAAAAACGGCTCCATAGCCTTGATTGTGTGAGTAAATGACACCGCAACCTTTCCAAGGCTCATGTTGGTAAAGAGATTCCCCATGGTGTGCACCAATGCCAGCGGCAAGATCGCGACCACCTACGAAGAAACAAGGACAAAATTTTTAGAGATGCTCGATCTACACAAACGACAATTTCTACGACGATACCTGTGCAGTGGTGAGACTTGGACGCTTGTACAGTCCCGTAGTCCACATGAAGAGCACGGCAGCGGACCCAATGGCGAATTGGATCTCAGTGATCGTGATCGGGAATGGAAAGACCTTGAGCACCTGAGAAATAAGTTCTAGTTAGAAAGTAGCATGCATGGAGAAAACAAGAAAAGATCCTAGCTATGGTGGAGAAAAGAAAACGAGAAGAAACAATGCCTGCTTGTTATAGATGTTGAAGTAGATGTTGAAGAGGTACCACAATCCGAAGAGCGATCCCAGCTGGAGCGTGCGCATCATCGCGCTGCCGGATTCTTGCTCCTCCACGCCATCGCCTGGAGCTGCCGCTGACGCATCGCCCGACGCAGCGCTCCTCGCCTCGATGATCCGCGTCCGGGGCCGAAATTTGCTCGCGAGATCATCCTCCCTCGATGCGCCGAGAAGAATCGGCGTCAGGCCCGCAGAAAGCGATGCATGCACTCCCCCCCGCCCAGCGATGGAGCTGCTCGAGATCCTGGATCCGGCCGCGAGAATTCTGGCATGCCGCTCCTCGTGCCTGCTCGAGAATGTGAGCGAGGAGGTGCTGTGCAAGCCCGCGGCCGCAGAGATCGCCATTGGAGAGAAGAATGCCACTAGCCTAGAACCCTAAAATCCCGAGCTCCAAACCCTCAAATATCATGGGCACATGAACAGCTTGGCACGCCTGATCAAGGAATGCGGCGCTTGCCAGGATCTCCGCCAGGCGCATTGGATCCAAGCCCAGATCCAGCGCGTGAAGAAGCAGCGCGATAGAACCCTCCTCCTCAATCACCTCATCGAGCTCTATGGGAAATGCGGGAGCGTGGACGATGCCCTCGCCGTGTTCCAGACGATCGAGAAACCTAACGTCTTCTCCTGGAACATTGTGGCGGCGGCATTTGCCCAGAACGGCGATCTTGCGCGCGCGAGGGAGGTTTTCAATCGAATGCCCGAGAGGAGCGTCGTGTCGTGGTCGCAGATCACGAATCTCTACGCTCAAAGCGGGGATTTGGATGAGACTTGGAGATTGTTTCTTGCGATGCCGGATAGAACAGTCACGTCTTGGACTGCGCTCGTTGCGATGTATGCCCAGAACGGGTATTTTGGAATGGCGAAAGAAGTGTTCTATAGGATGCCCGAGAGGAACACCCTTGCTTGGAACGCGATGATCCAAGGACTGTCGCTCAAAGGCGATGTTCTTGGCGCCAAGGAAGTGTTTGATGCAATGCCCGAGAGAGATCTTGTGGCTTGGACAACGATCGTCACAAGCTATGCCCAAAACGGGCATTTTCGCGAGGCGATCCATCTCTTCTCGCACATGCCCGAGCGCGATCTCGTCCCCTGGAACGCCCTCATCACCGCGCTGGCGCAAGGCGGAAGGCCCGACGATGCAATCACGCTCTTCCAATTGATCCCGGTCAAGAACATCACCGCGTGGAGTGCGATCGTGGGAGCGATCGCCCACAGCGGCGACGTCGAGGGCGCCAAGCTCGCCTTCTCCGCCATGCCCACCCGAGATCTCGCCGCCTGGAACATCCTCGTCCAGGGATTCATCGCCACCAGCGCGATTGAGGCGGCCATGGAGGTGTTCTCACGGATGCCGCAGCGCGACACCGTGCTCGCCACCGCCATCGTCGCGATCAACGCCGAGAATGGCCTCCTCGACAAGGCGACGCGCGCATTCGAGGCGATGCCCCAGCGCAACGTCGTCTCGTGGACGATCCTGGCGGTGGGCGCCGCGCAAATCGGCCGCGCTGCGACGGCGCGCGAGATCTTCGCCAGAATCCCTTGCTGGGACGCCGTGATCTGGACCGCGATGCTGGGCGCTCTCGCCCGAGGAGGCAATCTCCACGAATCGGAGCTCCTCTTCCACAGGATGCCCGAGCGCGACGCAGTGGCATGGAACACGATGATGAAAGCCATCGCTCGCAGCAGCGGCGAGGAGTCCCCGCGCCTCTTCGATTTCTACGCGGCCATGAATCTCGAGGGCGATGCCAATCCCGATGCGCTCACTTTCAACGCGATCCTCACGGCCTGCAGCCACGCCGGGCGCGCGATCGACCGGGGATTCCACTACTTCGCGATGATGATCGCCGAGCATGGGATCGCTCCCCTCGCGGATCACTTCCAGTGCCTGATCGATGGGCTGTGCCGATCGACCCACCTCGCGCGAGCGTACGAGCTTCTCACCACCATGCCGCACCGAGCGGATATGGTGTCGTGGACGATCTTCCTGGCGGCGTGCCGCGTCTATGGGGAGACCGATTTGGCGGCGCTGGCGGCGCGCTGCGCGGTGGAGCTCTCCCCGGAGGAATCCTCGTCTTACGTGCTTCTCTTCAACACCTACATCGATTCGATCGATCGCGTGGGCGATCGATTCGAGCCCATCGATCTTCTGGAGGAGCTTAGCCAGCACAATTGACATAGCTATGCTCCTCCAAATTCTTGGCGATCAAGGCATTCGAGAGGAGCAAGTAGGAAGATCCTTGCTCTGGATTGGATCCCGCGAGGAACTGCGCTGCTCGAGTCGCCCGGGAGAGATCTCCGTGGGTCTTGGACGCTGCCAGTAGCGCCGTCCAAGCCAGCCCGTCGGGATTGTCAAAAGGCATGGCGTGGATGAGCTCCTCGGCCTCGCCCAGCCGCTTTGTTCTTCCCAAGAGATCAATCACGCATCGGTAGTGCTCCGGCGATGGCTCCAGCCCCTGATCCACGCGCAGTGACTGGAATTGGCGGCGCCCTTCTTCCAGAAGCCCGCCATGGCTGCAAGCTGTGAGAATTCCAACGAAGGTGATGGAATTCGGCCTCACGCCATTTAATTCCATCGCCCAATACAGCTCCAGAGCGCGATCGCTCTGCCCAATCTCCGCCAGCGCCTGGATCATGGTGCTCCATGACACCACATTCTTGCTCGCTATTCTCGAGAACATCTCGCTAGCTTCGTGAAGAAGGCCATCTTGCGCATAGGCCGTGAGCATCGCGTTGAGGGTGATGGTGCTCCACTCCGGCATTTTGTCGAGGATCTTCCTCGCCTCCCTGGCCTTGCGATTCTGCCCACACCCGACGATCATCACCGTGTAGCTCATGACGTTCCGCGCAGTGAGGTTTGCGAATAGCTCCCAGGCTTCGTCCAAATGCCCAAGCTGGGCATAAGCCTGGATCATCACTGTCACAGGCACTATGCCGGGGTCTTCGATTCTATCAAGAAGCTCTCTAGCTCCGCGAAGATCTCCATTGTGAGCATGGGCCTGGATCATCGTCGTCAATAGCGCCGAGTCTTTGAACTCGAGCGTATCAAACAACGCCCTCGCTTTGTCAATATGCCCTGTCTGGGCATATGCTGTAAGGAGGATGGTAAACGCGATTAAATCCCTCTGCGGCATCTTGTCCAATGCATCCACCGCTTTGAGAAAATCCTCCTCTTGCGCTAGCGCTTGTGTGAGCACCGTCCACGAAACAACATCTCGCTGAGGCATGCGATCGAAGTTCCGCTTGACGTTTTCCAGATGCCGTTTTCGGGCAAATGCTGTAAGGATCGCGTTCCAGGACGTGACGCTCCATTCGGGCATCCGATCAAAGGTCTCTACAGCTGAAGCGTCCCCAGACGCAGAAATAGCCGCGTTCCAAGACCCAAGATCTCTCTCCACCATGGTTTCGAAGACTGTCCTCGCGTCCTCAGGATGCCCATTCCGGGCATACGCCTTGAGCAGCGCATTGCCCGACATGGCATTGGTGGCGCGCATGGAATCAAACGTCCGTTTGGCGTCCTCTACGCTGCCGCAGCTGCCATAGACCCCGATCATGGTGTTTCCGGATACCACATCCCACTCGGGCATGAGCGCGAACACTCGCCGCGCCTCGTCGGGTTGCCCGGCGTGCGCGCAGGCGCCCACCATCGTCGCCCACGAGTTGCAATCCCTGCTGCCGCGCATCGCTGCGAATGCGTCGCCCGCGTCGCGGATTCGGCCATTGCGGCCGTAGGCGCTGATGAGGATGTTCCAGGAGTAGGAGTTGGGCTTGTCGATCGAGAGGAAAACCTCGCGCGCGAGACACAAGTCCCCGCATTTGCCATAGGTGTCGAGCAGGAGATTGGCGAGGTAGCGGCTGCGCCGGAATTGGGGGCTATGGCGGATGAAAGAATGGAGGCGGCGGGCCTGCGCTAGATCCTTGGCGGCGCCACTGCCACTCAAGAGGCGGCCAAGAGCGAAGAGCTCGCGCCTGACATTCTCATCGGTCATAAAATCCCGTCAATGAGTCCACTCGTAGACTGAAAAAGTTGTCCACTCCTTGACTAAGAAGTCAACTCAACCAGTCAAAGAGTCCCACCTTTTGGACTGTGAATCGCTCGCGCGATCGCGTTCATGAGCAGGATTCTTCGCCAATTACTCCGGCAAGAGATCGATTCTTCGCCTTGCTCGCAGCAGTCCCCCGCGGATCTAGATCTACATTCACTGATTCGATTGCTCCACCTCTCCCACAATCTCCCCTCCCTCCGGCGAGCCCACGCCGCGATCTCGCGCAGCAAACACGCCCACTGCCGCTTCCTCGCCAATCTCCTCGTCGATCTCTACGGCAAATGCGGGAGCCCCAGGGAGGCGCTGGCGGTCTTCAGCGAGATCAGCGATCCAAACTCCTATTCGTGGAATTTTATGCTCCGGGCTTATCTCCTCGGCGGACAGATGATCGAGTTCCAGCAATTCTTCGATAAAATGCGCGCGAGAAACGCTGTTTCCTGGACGTCTGCTGTGGAGGCTTATGCCCAGGCAGGGTATCTAGGGGAAGCTCGCTCATACTTTTCAAGGATGCCACACCACAGCGTAATCGCTTCTACAACCTTGATGGTAGCTTACGCAAAATATGGTTATCTTGATCAATCGAAAGAAATGTTTGATCAAATGCTCAGAAAGACAGAGGTAACTTGGAACGCTATGCTAGAAGCATATGCCCAAGACGGGCAACTTACTCATGCAGAGTTTATTTTTTCTATACAGCCTAGGTGGAGCATAGTCTCGTTTACAACAGTAATTGTCCTTTACTCGCAGTATGGCCAGATAGTAAAAGCCACTCAAATGTTTAACGAAGTCACTGACAAAGATGTTGTTGCTTGGGGAGCTCTCCTCTCGGCAAATGCCGAGAACGGGGATTTAGAGGCCGCCGAGAAGATTTTCTACCTCATGCCCGGCTGGAACGTCGCGGCTTGCAACTCCGTCGTTGCGGCCTATGGAAACGAAGGTCTCGTCGACAAAGCAAGGCTCGTGTTCGATCGAATGCCCGATCGAAACCTTGTCACGTACAACGTCCTCCTCTCATCTCTCGCTCAGCATCGATTCCACGACTCCAAGAGCCTGTTCGACGCCATGAAGCAGCGAAACATCATCTCATGGAACAACATCCTGCGAGCTTTCGTCGAGAGCCAGCAGCTAGACGCGGCGGAGGCGCTGTTCTTCGCAAAGTTCCCACACTACAACCTCGTGTCGTGGAACATCATGCTTGGAGCTCGCAAGGATTCGAGTCGAACTCGGCAGCTTTTCGATCGAATGCCCCACAAGGACGTGATCTCGTGGTCCGTTCTCCTTCAAGCTTACGCCGACGCCGGCCACTGCTCGCTTGAGGCCAAGCTCATCTTCCTCCGGCTCCCTCGCTGGAACTCTTTCAGCTGGAACGCCGTGATCCAGATCTACGCCCAGGCACGCAAGCCGGACGAGTGCTGGGAGCTCTTCCAGCGATCGCCCAGCAGGAACATCGTCTCCTGGAGCCTCATGATCCAGGCGTTCTTCCTAGCGGATCGAGCCGCCAGAGCCGTGGAGGCCTTTAGCCTGATACCACGCAGGAACTTGCTGCTCGGGAACTCGATGATCGCCGCCTTGTCCCACCGCGGCCATCTCGAAGTCGCCTTGAGCGTCTTCGAGCAGCAAGCCGCCTCGTCCGACACTTTCTCCTGGACGTCCATGATCCAGGCCTACGCTCGAAGCTCGCAGCTCCACCGCGCTCTCCGGATGCTGGCGAGGATGCTGCTCGAGGGCGTGGAGGCAACGGAGGCGACGGTGACGGCGCTGCTCACTGGGTGTGGATTTGGCGGCGAGGTTGACGAGGCGAGGAAGCACTTCCTGCAGATGGAGGATGACTTTGGCGTGAGGCCGAGCTTGACACACTTTCACTGCCTCGTGGACGCGCTGGGGCGAGGCAAGAAGCTGGACGAGGCGGAGGAGCTCGTGGAGACGATGCCATATCTGCCGGATAAGGTGTCGTGGGTGTCGCTGCTGGCTGCGTGTAGAATGCATGGCGATGGCGGGCGAGCAAAACGAGCAGCCTCCAGGATTCTAGAACTCGACTCGCAAAACACGGCGGCCTCCATTCTTCTGGAAGAGTCAACTAGAGTTAGCGCTTGTTGAGGAAGAACTCACAAGTTTTTGTTGCTGAAAAGTCACATTTTTCTTAGTTGATGCTGCTTGAGATGAAAGAGAAACAAACTGGATCAAGAAAATAGAGAGTTTTAATAAAAAAGAACTTACCACTGTGCTGCTATGAATCCCAGGACGACACACCACCGCCACCAACGTCAGGCGCCTCCAAGGCATTTGCCAAAGATGACGGCGCAGTGAGCTCGGCTTTGGGCTTCTTGGGCTTCTTGCGTGTTTCTCTGCCGCCGCCCTCGATGATGGAAACCACCTTAGAATCTTGCTTGGGCCCATCCTTCCGTTTCTTCTCACGGGGTTTCTCCGTGTTGTCTTTAGCAGCAGCGCTAACAGCGTCGGCGCTCGATGCAACAAGCTCGATGAACGGCCTCGCCTCTGTCAATTCATCACGGCTGTCATCTTTGACACTTGCAGCAACTGTCTCTTTCTGCTGTTGTATTGCGCGCTGCTCGGTGGTTTGCTTTAACTTGTTCCTGTGTTTCGTCCTCTGTTTGTTGTCTGTGGGCCGGCCATCGAATACTTGCAGGTCAGGAACTAGACTCTTTACCTGAGTACAATCAAACAAATATCCGTGTAAGCAAAGATGAAAGACCAAAAGCTTACATCGTCAGGATAATTAGCCTCATCGCAGAGAGGATTTCCTCGCAGGCTCAGGTTCGCGAGGGATTGCAATTGTTTCAAGACCTTCACTAAAAATTCAGTTGAGTGCCCGACGAGCAGAACTTGGATTTACGTACCTTGATACATTTGAATGTTTTAATACTGTTGTGTCCCACATCAATAATCCGCAAACGAGAATTTAGCCCCAGTTCCTTCGGGAGTTTCTGCAGGATAGAACAATCATAATAATACGATCATCCGGAAAAGAGCTACCTTTAAGTGATTATGTGCAAGCCGAAGCTCTTCCAAGAGCAGACAGTTACTTATCGAGCTTCCCAAATCCTTGATCTCGCAATGAGAGAGGGATAGCTACAGCAAACATTCTAGTTTACAAGAAGACTGCCGGAAAAGAACAAAACGCTTACCTTCTTAAGTGATGTAAGCCTTGTCAAAGATGTCCCAAGGCTGGAGATGGGGTTTTGGGAGAGAACTTCGTAGCAAGCACGGTTAGAGTTGACAGATAAAACTGAAATGCAATCTACCTAGAGTGTCGAGGTTCACAAGTTCGTCAAAGGCTCCGATAGAAGTGATCTGATTATCTGTATGAACCGTCTTACTCAATCAAAAAGACTTGATAAAAGAACAGACCGTTCAGAATCAGAGCTCGAAGCTCTCTAAGCTTTGCAAGCATTTCCGTTGATGTAAGCTCGTTTTTGCTACAGTTGAGAACCTGGAACGAAACAAACAGAATGAAAGAGAAGCGAGGAAGAAATACGAAAGAAAAGAAAGAGCTTTACTCACTGAAAGATTTTTCAGGCCCTCTAGACCCGTCAAAGACGTGAGCTTGTTCCCAGAGAGTGAAAGCCATTTCAACTTTTTCAAAGGAGCAAGAGCCTAACAACGGAGCGACCAGTTCCTCAGAAATGAAAGGAGAAAAACCCCTATTCACATACCTCAACACTCGTGAGAAGATTCCCAGAGAGGTCAATGCGCTTGAGATTGCCGCAGGAATGCAGCTCATCCGAAATCTATCGAAGCACTGGTTTAGCAAGATTTTCCTCCGCCAATGTCATCACAACACACCTCATCAATCTTCCGGCGAGCAAGCGACAGCTCGCCCAGCGCCGGCGCGTCGCCGATCCCAGAGATCAGTTTGCCGTCGAGAATCACCATCTAAAGCCCTAACCTAAACCATTCCCGCCAAAAACGTTTATAAAGAAAGATAAAATTGCGAAGAACCCTAAAAACAGAGTCACCAGCTAGTGATCCACTGCTGCAATTCTAGCGAGCGCTTCCTCCACCACTTGGGCTTCTTCTTCCTCACTGGTATGTAGACCGATTTTCCCTTGTACATCGACGCCAGGCACTCCCTGGGCGCGCTCCATCGAAAATCCCCTGCTTCCTTCGCAAAGGACGAGTTCCGGAAGCGATTGTGCGAGCTCCGGGAGCGATTGACATAGCCGGCCCAATCACTGCTCAGCAGCTGCAAATCCTTGACCTTGCGATGCATCCCAATGCAGCAATTCGCGTGCATTGTGCAAATCTCGCCCACGCGGTGCTTGGCCTGGCAGAAGCTCCCAAAAAGCTCGGTGCGCAAGAACCTCGTCTTGACGCCCATGTCCCAGTACTCGTCCTTGAACATGGCGGCGGTGAGGACGTCTTGATCCGGCTGGCCCGGGAAAGCGAGGCGGGCATGATACCAGTACTTGTAGAGCTGAAGCGTGCGATTGTTCGCGTGGGCGTGCATGAAGCCACAATTTGGATATGCTGAGTCGCCGTGATGGACGGGGTAGTAGTCACAGGCCATCTCCAAATCGGCATCTGGATGGAAGTGCTGGAATGGATCACGGAACCACATCACATCGGCGTCCTGCAAAGATCTCTCGAGAAGAATTAGGGTTGGGGGGAAATTTTGAAATTTGAATTTTAGGGTTCTTACCGAGAAGACGAAGCTATAGCCGAGCTCGAGGACGACGCCCAAGAGGTAGATCCGGCGCCACATGAGCTGGATGAAGTCGTGGGTCATGAATCCCTTGGCGGAGGCGAAGTCGAGGCCGGTGGTGCGCAGCGCGTAGCAGTGGCTGTGGATCGCCAGGCACAGGTCGTGCGAGATCTTGTCCACCGCCACGATGAGGAGGTGATCCAGCAAGGGCTCCGTACCCTGCCCCGCCCGGAAGCTCCCTAAAAAGAGATCCAGGATGCCCGCCGACACCCACGCCCGGTTGAGCGTCGTGATGATCACCGTCCTGTTCCGGAACGCCGCGGCGCCCAGAGCTCGCTCCAGTCCTCGCAGCTCGCGATGGCTCTACACAGCGGCTGGATTCCCGCGATCAGATCGAGCAAGAGCTTATCGACTCACGAATTCGGAAGAAAGAACGCGCGTCGGCGATCGATCGCCCAGGTCCGGGGCGTGGAATTGCCAGCTCCACAGCGAGCAGAGGTTGTAGGTCCCAAACACCATAAGGGCGATGGCCGCGAGCCTCACGGCGCGGCGAGCCATCTCGGGTTGTGTCACTAGGGCAAGAAACCGGGGCCGTTATGACCGTTAGAAAAGGAATGTGCGAGAGATATGCCGGGTATTCCCGGAATCTTTGCCAAGATGCTCGGAATGGCAAGATGCTCGGGTACTTCGGTGTACGACACTCCGGCTCTGGTGGGTCAATGCATTACGAATGCGCGCGCGCTGCTAAAGCTAGCGTAGCGAGACGTGTTCTCCACAAGTATTGGAAGCGGCGATTCCGGGGGCGTCTTTATTTTTCCAAGATTCCCGTTTTTGTCGTGTTGCTCGATCTCCATGCATGATTGTGTCATGACAACCTTAGACAATCGCGTTGGAGGGCCGATCCAACGGCCAGAATTCGGTTTTCGATTCGCCCAGGCGTTTCGCAAGGGGGCAAAGAGAGGGAGAATATGCGAGGGATATTCACCGGTGGGGGTCAACGTGGACAGCCTCCCTCGTCTTCGGAAAAGCTCCGCCACGCTGTGGTGAATATTCACTCGTGGTGTGCGTGGCCGTGGCCCCCGCCGTTGGATGAGTCGCTAGCGGCGGATGCCAACGGTGGATTTCGCGCCCACCATTTTGTGGAGAGAGAGAGAGAGAGAGAGAGAGAGAAAGAGAGGGCAAAGTTCCAGAGGATTTTTGGTTAGCGGATTCGATTAGATTGTCCACTCCTTTTCTTTCTGTTCGTTTTTTCTCACAGATTCGGTCGTGGTGGTGGCGGTGGTGGAGTCCAATTGCCGCACGATTTCCCGGTGAAATCGACCACCACCGCAAAGAAATGCCCACCGTGCCCAGGAATGTCTGAGAGAGATGATGGATTTTTCCAGATGGTGTGCGAGCTCTTGCCAGGAGAAGGAGGAGGTGGAGGAGGAGGAGGAGATTGCTTCATGGATGATCCTGGATTCCCCAATTCAATTCCACCCGCCGCGGATTGGGCGACCAATTTCCTCACATCGCCTCCATTTCAGTCGGGCAGCTTCTCCTCTCTCTTGGAAGATCTCCTCCTTTCGGAGCCACCACCAGAGGATACCGCCGCGTCATCGCCGGATCAATGGGAGGGCGTGGCGGCGGAGGAGGGGGAGGACGAGAAATCGAAAGCGCGCGGCCGCAAGCCCCACAAATCCGAGCTGTTGGGCAACGTCTTGCGGAGAATCTCGTGTGAGAGAACAGAATTCCTGGCTCAGGTATGGGTGCCCACGATGCGAAACAGCAGGGTCATGCTTACCACACAAGACCAGCCATACGCAGTGCAGCCCACCAAATGGGACCTCGTGCGGTACCGCACGCTGTCCGCGCGGTACGCCTTCCCGGTGGCTGGCGGTATCATTGGTGAAGTTGGTGGTGACGTGCTGCCCGGGCTGCCCGGCCGGGTGTACAGCCGTATGCTGCCGGAGTGGAGTCCCAATGTCCAGTTTTATGACTGTAAAGATTTCTTGCGAGTCCAAGACGCCGCGCGGTGTAACGTGCGGGGAACTCTGGCTGTGCCGGTGATCGAGCCCAGTACTAGAGAGTGCCTGGCAGTGATTGAGCTTGTCGCCAATGTGGAGAAGGTCGGGTATGAGTCCGAGATGGGAATGATTTGCAAAGCGCTCGAGGCAAGTTTTGTTCTTTCTTGTGATTAGATTTTTTCGGTTGTTTCATCGATCAAAAAAGTTTTTTGCTTGATCAGTCCTTTTCTCTTGATCGTTTTACTCATATCGTCTCTTCATTTTCTCATTAGCTTCCAAGCTTCCATTTTGTTCTTAGCTTGATCAAACTTTCTTCTTTTCAGGACATAAATCTCTCGAGTTGGCCCAGATGTGGAGTACCGGAGGTACGTGACACAACTTTAAGGTTCGTTCAGCTCTAAACACATTCTCACAAACTTTAGGTGCCAAAAGCTGGGCGAGAGGCTGTGTTCGAGGAGATCTCCGGAGTTCTTCTAGCAGTGTGTGAGTACCATCAACTTCCACTAGCACAGACATGGATTCCATGCTTCCAGTCCTCCGGCAAGAGCTCCGGGAATAAAAACCTTCCGTGCTTGCTCGCGAGCCACGCACCGTTTCACGTAAGGGACTCGTCGCTCGAGGGATTCCACCGGGCCTGCTCGCAGCAGAAGCTGGAAGCCGGGCAAGGCGTCGCTGGGAAAGCCTCCACCACGAACCAGCCGAGCTTCACGAGAGACGTCAAGAGCTACTCCATCGCCGAGTATCCACTCGTGAATTACGCTCGCTACTTCAAGCTCGGGGCCGCGGTGGCGATCCGGCTGAGGAGCCGGCTCACTGGCAGCGACGACTACGTCCTGGAGTTTGTTCTCCCGCTCGAATGCACGGAAGAGGTCGAGCAGTGCAAACTCCTGGACGCTCTCTCGGTCACCATGCAGCAGGCTTGCCAGAGCTTGAGGATGGTTTCTAGCAGAGAAGTTTTGGAGCAGCGGAGTGTGGTTAGCTCTCCTCGAATCGTGGAGCTTCACAGTGGTGACGAGGAGATGTCGGGTGTTGTGTTCGACAACAGTGGATTGAGTGCCACCACCACCGCCACCACGACCACGACGAAAGCTACGGCCAAGAGGAAGAAGTTATGTGGAGATGATCAGAGCTCGTACTGGAGTGCTTGCTCGATTCAAGGCGATGGCTCCGGCGCTGCCAAGAAAAAAGCGGGAGAGAAGAAGCGTGCCACCAACGAGAAAACGGTGCCTTTGGATGTTCTCCAGCAGCACTTCGCTGGGAGCTTGAGGGATGCTGCTAGGAACATTGGAGGTTGGTAAAACTTGGATAGTTTTTCGTTAGATTTCCTAGCAAAGAGAAGAGTTCTCTAACTTCAAAAACCGTTTTTCTTTTTCGTCTCCAGTGTGTCCGACGACATTGAAACGGATATGTCGACAGTATGGGATCTCGCGGTGGCCGTCTCGAAAGATAAACAAGGTGAATCGATCGCTCATGAAGCTGCAAGGAGTTATAAACTCGGTGGAGGGCGCAGACAGGAAAGTGAAGCTTGACATACTGACCGGAGAGATCGCGTCGGCTGCTGCTGCTACAGCTGCGATCACATCCAAGAAGAGCAATTCAGGTCTTGCAAAGTCATATTTTTCCTTGCATTTTTTCTCTAGACTTCGCTCTTACAGGTCCATCAACGAGCAAGAGTTCATCCGAAGCTAGCTTAAAAGCCGAGACTCCAGCAGGAAAAGAAGGTCTCAACGTTTTCCCAGACGGCGGTGGCACTGCTACTTCTCCAAACGAAACTCCGGAGATTCACACCACCGAACCGAGAGTGAACATGCTACCGGCGATCAAGATCGAGCCCCGGGTTCACGGAAGCCACGCAGCTCTCTCGGTCCTGGATCAACAGAAACTATCTCCCGAGCGCTTGATAGCGAGAAAGCAATCCTCTTCACCACCACTACCACCGCCACCACCACCACCACCAGGAACTCAAGAACATCAAAGTTTCTATCACCAAAACCAGGCGAGCTACATCGACTGGCCAGCGCTGTCGAACCGAGTTCTATGCTCCAAGGAGGGAACCAACTGTTTCGAGGAGCGGGCGATCACGGTCAAGGCAACACTGCGAGAAGACACGATTCGATTCAAGATGGGGACGGAGTTTGGATTCGGCACGCTCAAGGGCGAGGTGGCATGGCGATTCAAGCTGGACAAGGAAGGTTTCACGCTCAAGTACATGGACGACGATGCGGAATGGGTGGTGCTCAATGGCGACGCCGACTTGGAGGAGTGCTTGGACGTGATGCGTTTTAGCGGCTCGCGGGTGATCAAGCTCGTCGTCCAGCCTGTGAGCAATCCAAACGCCGGATCGCCGATTTCGCCCAGCTTCTGCAGTGTCAATTCGTGAACTTGATAGATGTGATCTTGAGTTGTAGCCTAGTTTTCTATTTTCTTCGTTTGTACAGGGGCAAAGTTCTGGTTTTGTTAGTGGGAGAACGCAAAAAAAATGGAGATAATTGTGAATTTTCTGTACAAGAACGCAAAAAAAAAAAAAAAATGATGAAAATTTGTAAAATTTTCCAAGGGGTCTGGGGTTCGAATCACGGCGATAGCACACTTGGTTAGGGTTTCTCAAAATCGCGTCTCCAGGGTTTGCGAGAGCGCGCGGCCATGGAAATCGATCTGGTGGTGACTGGCGTCCACACGAGGCTCTTCGACGACGATCCCGCAGCTGCATTCGTCGCCTCGGACGAGGCGCTGGTCCCCTGGAGCGAGGATGCCGACGTTCTCATGGATCGCTACGATGTCCGCCACTTGATCCACGACGCCAGTGTTTTCCAGCGCCGGCACCGCCACTCCAGCCCCGCGGACGAAGGAATTTCGCAGGAGGAGCTCGATTACGAGCGGTATAGGGATTTCCACGAGGCTAGTCGCGAGCTTGAAAGAGGTAAGCGTGTGGTTTTCTTCGTTGTGTGTGACTCGGATTTATTTACTTGCTTGTAGATAAAGCTGGGAACGATGGAGCCACGGCTTCCACCTCTGGCCGCTACACCAGCGTCCCCTTCGACTATCCCAAAGAGAAAGACAGCGAAAAAGAGAAAGAGAAGCACTCTCCACCGCCGCCACCCGACCAAGAGGAGGCGCTCTTTGTTCCTGGCTTTCCCGTCCCGGACCATTTGCAGCCACACCTTGTAAGTAGAAACTCCCCACGGGCGCATGAGAATCAAAAGCACTCTTTTTTCTCGTCTAAGCCGTTCTCTCGAGTTGCAGTGGTTTTTAGCATGGAAGATTGCTGGCGCTGTGCTGGTATGGTGGAGAATTAATGGCTTTGAATTGGCAAACTGATGGCACACACAGGTGTGTGATTGCGAGGGGATGCGTGCTGGTAATGGGTAGAACAGCTTATCTAAAATTTCCAAGCTAGAAGTCTACTTCCTTGATTCTTTCTTTTCTGAAGCTTTCTAACTTGTGCATCTTGTGGATTGTGTTTCCAGCCTAGGTCCCAGAAGATACACCAGATCATCAGCGGGACTGCCAAGTTTGTCAGCGAGCGTGGTGGACAGGCCGAAGTTATCCTCAAAGTAAAGCAGGCAGGCAATCCAAAGTTTGGATTCTTGCTATCGGATCACGTTCTCCATCCTTACTTCCGGTACCTGGTGGATCACCCGGAGGTGACAGGAGCGATGCTCAGATCTTTTCCACCGCCGCTGCCCCCACCGCCGTCACGGCTTGGCAGCGCTTCCATCACGAAACCAGCAGAAGGACTGAGATTGCTGGGCGAAGTCTACGGAGAGAACGACGAAGAGAATGACAAGAGCTTGAGCTTGCCACCGACAGTGGAGATCAGAACTATCAAGGAACCACCTCCATACATCAAGACGGTCATCGACAAGATGGTGGAGTTCATCACCAGGAACGGGAAGGACTTCGAGGACGTTGTCCGGGACAAGGATAAGTCAGACGAGCGCTTCCACTTTCTCCATCCATGGCACGAGTATCATCCTTACTACTTGAGAATGCTGCAAAACGCTGACCAGGTAGCTTTCTCTCTTTGTTTCCTTCTCGTTCTTTCCAGTCCAGTGAAGTTCTACTCTCTTACTCTCTTGTGATCACAGGCTACCTCGAGACGGCGATCGAGTTTAAGCAAGCATAGACAAGCGTCCAAGCCACCGGCGAACCTCAAGGCGAGCTCGAGTTCTTCCTCCCAGGAAGTAAATAGCCGGCAAAGACGGAGAAGCACTCGGTTTGATGTTCCTCCCCCAAGGGATGAGACCAAGACAGCACCTCACGGGGCACGGGGCGGTCTTCCAGTGGTTTCCAGTGAGGACGAGTTTGTCAAGGACATCGAGTCGAGCAGCAGAGGTATCGATTGGAACCAGCAACAGCAGTCTGGGATGAGCTACGATGATGCTCTAGCGGCAGTCCTGGCAGCAACCCGAGGGATCCAGAAGCCAAGGAAAGCTGTCGCGGAGGCCACGAGCAGGACGGAGGAGGAGATCAAGGCGGATATAAAGGCCGAGAGGTTGAAGAGAGCGAAGATGCTTGTGAGAGAAGGTGGCGGCGCGGGGGACAATAGCTCTGAGAAGTCCAGTGAGAAAGACGAGCGGAGGAGGCTGCGGGATGACAAGGTTGAAAATGGACACGAGCGAAAGAGGAAGCACCATCACACAAATGGCCAGGGGGTCGAGGGAGAAGTGCCGGATGATATTCGAGCCAAAGTGAGAGCCATGCTTCAGCAGCTATGACAACGAGGACGTTGTGAAGCTCCTTATAGTCTTGATGTTCTAGTTTTATTGGTCTGACTGCTCATCTGAGAACCTTTCCATTAGTCAGTGAACGAAGAGCAACCATTCCTTGATCAAAGTTTGCAATAAGGTGCTTGCTCGGATTAATGAAGCTGGGGCAAGAAAAAAGCAAAGCGTAGAGCCTCGTAGTTAAGTCACTAGTGCCAGGATCATCAAGAACACGAATGTGAGGATTTACTACCCTTCCGAAGCCATATTGCGAAGAGACCATGTAAATATTTACATGGTGAAAATACAAAGTGGTGGTAACAGAATGTGTAACTACCTCAGTGTTTTGAGAGCCCGGGGGGAAGTATTGGTGACAGCAAGTCCTTCTACTTGCTTTTTCGTGTGTTTCCTTTTTACTTTTTCTCACAACAGTGTTGACATAGTGCATCATGTTGGGGTAGTCGTGGGTTTCTTGTGCTCTGGCACAATCCTTTGTCACTTATTAAGGATATGCATAGCAAGATTTTCAAATATTCTTTATCTATGAAAGAGCTTCTAAATTGTGTTTCTCCCATATAAGAGAGCCTCTTCCTCCCAACACATCCACTAGCCAACCTTGCTAGACAATAAATGTTTCAATTGCTTGATGTTGAATTTCTTGCATCTTCTTCTGCAATTGGTCATTCACATGCTGGAGAGTGGCTTGTGAGAAATGAAAAGTTCCAGAATCAAAAACCACAAAAGGGGAAGATTTGAATTAGGAACTTACCCAAAGTGAAGTAGAGAAAAGTGGGAAACAAAGCAAAAAAGAGAAAGGGAATAAGAAAGAAATATGAAACCAAAATGAGGACAATTACTTACCTAGAATTCCACCTTAAGGTCTCTTCACCTCTGGAAAGTTCCTCAACAGTTGCCTGGTTAAACTCAGTCCAAAGGAAGAGTAAATGTGTTGCCCAAGAATGGTAATTGTAGAGCAATGAAAGATGGCAACTGAATGAATGGATTGTGAGTAAATGTGATAGCTAATTGTGATGTAGTGGTAGTGGAAGAGATTTGGGAGCCTCTGATCATTGTTGAAGTGGTCTGCAGCTTATGTGCTTATTGTGGGAGAAGAAAAAGCTCAGTCTTTATCAGAGTCTGTATGGATAATTGTTTGTGCTGAAGGAGCTAATCGGGAAGGGGAATAAACATCTGCCCATAATAGTGTATGGTCTCCTATGTGCATTAGGTTCAACTGACCTTTGAGAATCAGCTGAAAATCAAGTGTCTTGGATTTTCTCAAATCCACTGAATTAAGATGGTCAGCTTTATATCTTGAGTTTGGCATATTATATTTGGCTGCTTCTTGGTTAGTTTGCTGCATTTGTTGATGCTAAACAAGGTCCCCAAATTCATGTGCAAATGGTGAGAAAAGTGGTTGGAAAGTGAAATTGTAGTGAGTAAGAAACAGTGTTGATGTAAGTAAAGGGATGAATGGATGATGACTGTGAGTGATGGAGAATGGTGGTGGTAATATGTGGAATGCACTAATGTAGTGAACCTTGAGAAATAAACTGGGAAATGCTCAAGCTTCTAGGTAAGAGGGGTTGATGCAACCTCGAATTGAAAATCCATGCTTCTACTTGCTCTATCATGGGATTATAAGAAAAGAAAAGAGGTAAAAGCAAAGACAAGGAAAAAACACAAAAGAAAGAAAGAGAAAAGAATTCACTACAAGTTGGTGGTGATGTTGGGAGCCACTTGGTGTAGTTGGGTGGAGAGCATCCTAAAAAAGTCCAAGGATGCTAATGAAGCTAGTTATGTTGCCCTCTAGAGGCAGATATCATATAGTAGAGTGAAGGAGGGCAATAGTGGTCTCACAACAAAAGCTAGAACTTTGTTGTGTGTTGCAAGCTAGAGAGCTCCTATGTGTTGAGAAGAACTACTTCCAAAGTTTGAAAGGCTACCTAAGTAATTTGTGAAGATTTGGTGGACTAGTGAAGTGTTGGTGTTATAGAAGATGTTGTAGTTATTGCAGATAATGCCATGGTTAGCATTTAGTGGATATAGTAAATTATCACATAACAATAGGGGTTTTTAACACTCTGAGGGCCAAGTGTACAATTACAATGCCATATACTAATATTAACGTGGTGGGATTTTGGTAGCCGTCAGATTGGTTTCAATCCAGACCACTCGCTCCTGTATATAAATTAGGGTTTTTGGGTTAATTGATATACACATTTCTATATTCCCTTTCCATATTCCAAGCACTCACAACACTAGCAATTGCAAGTTAGAAAACAAATTTCTCTAATTAGGTTAAGTATGCTTGACTAATAATATTTAGAAAGTCTGCCTAATTAAGTATGCTTGACTAATAATATTTAGAAAGTCTGTCTTTATGGTCATTTATTTTTTTGGTTTTTTTTTCAACTAGCTTAGGTAGAGATTATAAAGGGAAACATAAAGGAGTATTAATCTCCCGCAATTATGGGAGTAAGAAGAGAGTGTCCATAAAGACTAACCGATAAATATCTTTTGATACTTGAAGTTATATTTAAGACACTCTTCCCCTTTAGGGAAGATCAATAATATAACCAACAGTTAAGGAAACAATTTCAAAAGTTAATAGAAAGTACACTTTGTGAGAAATACACCGACTTAAATGAGTGGGAAAAGTACATTTTCTCTATCCAAAGACGCTAAAACTCAAACACTCTCCAATCATCATTGATAAAGAAATGACTAACAAAATTATCCACCTTTGCTACTTAGGGTATATTTGGTATACAAAAGAATGATACAGCCCTATTTACAGGGATATAAAGAGAGAGTTAGAGACCCAACTCCCCTGAGAATAAATTAACCCCATTGGGAAGATTTAAATAACTATGATAAATTAGTAGATATGACTATGCCCCTTTTTCAAAAATGGGTCAACGAAAGAGAGGTAGGGGCTTGTGATCAATCTATAATAATTATCCTCATGGTTGTGAATTGAACCCATGTGCCAAAGTCAACCTACCAAAACTGACCTAAAACTAATAAACAAAAAAAACTTTGGATTAAAGTGTATTACTTTATTGATTTGTTATAAATGTTATTTTTTAGTACAATTCTCATACTCTATGACAAGCTTACGGACATGTGTAAAATTATTAAGAGGTTCCTATATTAATTCACAAGATGGGTAAACTTTCCATTTAACTAAATATTCTTTGGTGTGACCACTAAATTTTTGACAACATGACAAAATGCTTTCAACTTCATACATTTGACTGCAGACAAATCTCCCCTTGGCATGCAACATCCATAGTGTACAAGACTAATAAATTAACATGAAATACATTAAGAATATTGAAGGAAGATCCAATTGATAGAATATATCACTAACCTACTTTAACACCCAATAGAGACCAATATATTTTGGTAATAACTTTTGGGACAAAGATCCCTTAGCATTCAAGTTTTACGAGGATAACCAAACTTAGTTTCCCATATGATAGTACTAATCTTTATTATGTCAATACCTATCATAAGCTTTACCTATCACCTTAGTTGCCTTAGTATAACTACTCTACATAAGTTTCAATGGCTAGGACCAACATTTTGGACATTAGTTTTGATACAATAATCTGTTGACGAACCCCACGAACATTCCCTTGCAATATCTCTCATGGAAAATAACCAATAGTGTTGTGAAATATGTTGTTATAACATATTTCTATTGTGTCCAAATGCTTAACCCAATCATATTGGTTCATCACAATAGAGTACCACAAATAATTCTCAAGCTAAGTATTTACATGTTTGGTTTACCCATCCATTTGAGGATGATAAACTGTATTAAATTTCAGCTTGGTATTGAACAATTAGAATAATGTGCCCCAAAACTTTCCCTTAAATCTTGAATCTCTATCTAAGATCATTTCTTTAAGAAAACCACAAACCAATACTACTTCATGGAAAAAAAGTTTGGTTGTTTGCTTTGTATTTATTGTTTCTATAGTTAGAATGAAGTGTGCAATCTTTAACAATCGATCCATAACCACCATCGAAATGTCATAACCTTTAAACTTTAACAAGCAAGTGACAAAGTCAAGTGTCACACTCTGAAATGACCATATTAGTGCTAGAATACATTACAACTTCCCAACCTATTTCTTAATTCTTCATTTATACTGTTGATAATTAAAGCAATAATGAACATAATCTGCTATATCATCTTTTATACTAGACTAAAAAATCCTTTTTTCAATGAAGCAAGAGTCTTTTATTTATTGCTATATCCCCCTGTTGGAACATTATGATGTCCTTTAGAAATAACAATCTCAAGATACAATCTTTCTTGCCTATAATATATAAGCTCATCCTTAATTGAGAAGTAAAGCTTTGTGTTAGTATGATTAATAGCATTTGTTATATCACTATTTAGGTTTTGCTTCAACAATTCCACATAGTGCAATATCACTTTTGCCAATAGATCACTTCCATATGAAATTTGAACATCCTCCAATTAGTCTAAACTAATTGTTAATATTGCCCGAAATTGAGCCTAATGACTGAATAATATTATCTTTATCAGGTTTATAGATGATTTCAATATCAAATTTAATGAGCTTCTCTTGCCAACAAACTTACTTTTACATAAGTATTGTTTGAGTTGCAAAGTAGCTCAATGTGTTACTATCCCTATAAAATTTAGTATATCCATCCAAATAGTGTCTTCAATGTTCCAATGCCAACACTACAATAAGCATTTTTTTCTCATGCATAAGCCATTTTCATTGAGTTTCATCCAATTTTTTAAAGTAAAATATAATAGGATAATCACATCACTTTAGTGTAATACTAATTGCATTGTCACAATCTTGCTATAACATGGCATCTATAGCATAGTCAAATGCATCACAATGCACTTCAAAGGGTTAATCAAGATCTGGGATCATGAGAATATGAACCATGGTCAAGATCTCCTTCAATTGTACAAAAGCACGCTAATAAGCTGATGTCTAATAAAACGTTATACTACCCTTTATTAACTTAATCAACAGAAAAACAATACTTGCAAAAATTGCAAATAAACTTTTGATAGTATCTTGCCAAATTGAGAGAACAAACATTTGATATAGTGGTCAGGACTTCCCAAGACTTCATCTCTTCCACCTTTTTTAGATCCACCTCAATTACACCAATACCAATTATATACAATTTACCAAATGCACATTTATTCTTCTTAGTATATAGTTTGTTTTTTTAATAACTTCTGAAATACTACCTTAAGTGTTTCCTCCAATATTTCATTGAAGATTAAAACATTATCAATATATAGGACAACAAATATATCTAAATAATTGTGAGACACAAATCTCTATGCCCCAAAGTAGAGTGAACAAGTCTATGGAAAAGGACACAAAAGGGACTAGCACATGGCAAGTGTCGTGATATGAGAAAGTGTTAGGACTAACTTCGAGAAGGAGTCTGAGAAAGAGGCTAAGATGGAGTCCAAGATGGAGTCTAAGAAGGAGTCTGAGAAGGAGTCTGAGATGGAATTTGAGATGGAATTTAAGGAGTCTAAGATGGAATCCGAGATGGAGTCTAATAAAAAGTCTGAGATAGAGTTTGAGATGGAGTTGAGAAAGAGTCTAAAAAGGAATTCGAGATGGAGTATAAGATGGAGTTTGAGATGGAGTCCAAGATGAAATCCAAGATGGAGTCCAAGAAGAAGTCCGAGATGGAGTTCGAAATGGGGACCGAGACTAGGATTGGGATCGCAACCAAAACCAAGTCCGAGTCCGAAGGTGAAAGCCCAAAGCGATTGTCTCCTAGACCCTAAGGGGTTTGATGAGCTTTAAAAGGATAGTAGGGGGAGGACTCCAGTGAAACTAATTTTGTGAGGAAAGGCTAGTGTGATTAAGGAAAGTTATACCCATGTGGTGGGTGATGATATAACTATTGAGAAATCCAAGGCTAGAGTGAACATGGACGAATAAATGGAATAATTTAGTGAAGTGTTTAAAAATTAATTTTAGCTCTTCTGAGAAATTAAATGGTAAATGCTTCCAATCTAAGTGTGGGTAGCATTACCTACTTAGATACCTAGTGTGGTTCATTGGAACTTCACTCTAACCACATGGCTAGGGCACCCAAAGGTGAAAGGTGGGAAGAGTACTCACGAGGCTCACATAAAGTTACAGTGTTATAAAATATCGTCTTAAAGCCCTGGATTGTGGAAAGGAAGAAAAACAATCCTTTTGTATAGTGACCAATGATATGGTCATGTGGTGTAGTGGTCGAGCCTTTATGCCTTGATCAAATGGTAATGACAATCATGGACGGAGAGGGATTTGGTGAGGACTAAAAAAAGGATATTAGGGAAGGTTATTCCCCATGTCTTCAATCATTCTAAAGATGCTAATGTGTGGTCTTGGGAAGACCACTCACAAACAGATGGCCCAATCTTTGAAAGATAGAACTATGGCACTAAACTACTAATGAGGCAAACGTGAATGAACATTGCCTTAGCATAATGGGCAAATATGTCAATAGTACCTTTGTGTATCTATAGTGGTATTGGATATATAGAGCACTTGGACCAAGTGCAAAGTTAAAAGGGCATAGAGGCCATTCACGGAGCTAACAAGTCCCCAAGTCGGGAATAGAATTTGAGTGAGAGGTAAAAAATGTGATAAAGTAAAATAGAAAAATTAATCGCTCTCTAAATATTTTATCCATCATGTAGCCAAGGCATTATATAGACTAAATGGCATAACAAAGAATTCATAGGATTTGTAATAAGTATTATGTATTGTCTTCTCTACATCTTAATTTACCACCCATATCTAATGATGCAATCAAATTGTGTAAATTACTTAACCTTTCTCAATGCAAAGCTGCCCAAGTTGACAAAAGTGACAAGCTACAATATAATGGTAAGACCAAAGCACCATATGAACTATTTTCTGGTTGGCATTCCTTTGTAAAATCTCAAATGAGCACTTAGGCACTGGACAAGAAATGGCTCTAGTCAACAGCTTGCTTGTGCATAAAAATACTCAGGATTTGGATGGAATAGGGGCTACTAGATTACAAAGGTCTATAGGTATCTTCCTCCAAATCCATATCCCATCCAACTTTACCTAAAATCCTCCCATTATCATTTCCACTTTAAGGAACTTTTCATTGTGGTATGAAGTTGCCTTGTCCTCGACCTCATTTACTAAAAGAAAACTAAAATCCAAACCCTCTTCTTGTGTGATTCACTCCAGCCTTATATTGAAAGATGTGAAATCATCATATGGCAACTCCTCTTATTAGGATGCCAATCCTTAATTCTAGAATTTTTCCCCTTTGTGGTCATTTGAGGCATGTTTGGTGGCTCCTAGAAAGCTTTGGAGGCCCTTAACTTCCTGATTGCCTAGTTTTTAATGTGGTTGTTGTTAATGATGGTGTTGTAGCACCTCTTATAGGTCCATTGAAGGTTGACTGAAATCCTATTCTTTATCTCATTTTTCCTCATTGATTTCTATTTAAGTGCACTACTTGGATTTCCTCCCAAGAACTGTCTTCTAGCCTTCCAAGAGTTGAGCTCCCTTTTGACATGTAGTAGGATACTCCTTTCCAAAAATCTTGGTCTATAGATCTCTTTATCTATCACTGAACTTAGCCTTATTGGCTTATGTCACTAGTGATATTCTGCCATGTGGCCAGGTGTGTGGTGAGTCCCTCTAAAAACACTGAAGCACAAGGTAAACAAAAATTCCAGGCAGAGATTAAATGCTTTATTTAATGATGATTTATTTCATAAAATGCCAATTTGAGGGGTGACAATTGGGCGACTCCCTCCACGTGGGAGGTTAGAATTCCTGTGACCTACATTGCTGTCACTTGGATTGCCAAATATCAATTGCTAAGTGAAATTGTAAGTTGCCCATACACTTTCATATTTTTAGTTTCTCATAAGTATTGGAGGAAATTGCCTTCAAACTCGGTCTACAAACTCTGAAACTTAAGCAGAACCAATATGATGAAGTTATTGCAATCTTTTTTTGGCGTGCTATTAGGAATTAGGAAGAAGAGCGGATGGTCTTGGTCTCCCTCCATTTGGGAGGTTAATGGGAGGATGTTCGATGTAATTTTAAATGTATCTGAAACAAAGAACTGGTGTTTGAAGACAAGCTGCAAAACCGGGAAGTAATTCAGTTGGTGTCCAAAGAGATCTTTTGCTTGCATGGAATCCCTCAATAACCTCACTCTGAGAGTTAGTAATAGGAAATTTCTGGAAAAAAGAGTTGCAGTTCTCTTGAACGAACAAAAAAGTCCCTCTCCTTTCTTCAAAGTGGCAGCCTTCTTCTTGGCAAAGACCGCTCTTCTTTCACATGATTATGCCTGTAATCACACGTGGGCGAAACTGAACATTTGTTTCTCTAATTTTTGTCCTACTATCCAGGCTTTACACTTACATGCAACAATGCAGTTTTTCTTTGGATGAAGCTTCAAAATTCAAAGTACCTGTTTGTGAGCCAAGTCGAATCGCTTTTTACAGCCTCTCCGTCCTGGTTACGGTGCCAATAGTAGAAAGCATGCGTCCTGTTTTTGATCTCGAGCATTGCGTGACCAAAACTCGCCTCGCGATATGCCGAGTAGTTTGGCTGCGGTTGCATGAAGCTGGGAAAATGTCCGTATAAATCTCACAGGGCCGGAAAGAGAAGACTAAGAAAAAACCACCTACTTTCCAGCGAGCCCTTCTATGTTTCCTCCATCGCCGACTGTTATGTAGACAGGCGCAGACTCGTTGCGGGATGGAGAGCATTGGCCGTTGACAACGTTGTACTCGATATTAGAGACGCGGTGCTGTGGTCACAAAAGCATTAAGAAAAGAAAGCTAGCAAAAGGAAGAAAAGAGAGAACAAAACTTACACTCCGTTCGTATGCATGAACGTGCCCGGCAAACACAATGTCGACTCTGTATTGCACAAACCATGCTTCGAATTGCACACGCATCGTTTCGCCCTCCATGTAGTGATGGGTGTTACTGTTGTACCACGGGGAATGCATCAAAACAATCACCCACGGGGTTTCCTTCCTGTTTATATTCTGGAGGTCATTCTGCAGCCATGCCCACTGCGGGGTATATTTCCCTGCACGACCGTTGCTTATAAGAAACATTAGTTAGCAAGCCATTCGCAAACCATATGCGGAGTATGAAGACAGCACGATGATGTGCGCTGACGCCCTGTTGATCGAATACCAGAGCTGCGATGTACTCTTTGATGAACGATGGGGTGTTTGATAGCGATGAAGATACGGCTTGAATGGTATCACCTCGCTCTGGAAGAAGTTAGCACCGCCGGAAACTTGTAAGCTATATAACCTGGTAGAGTCTAGAATGCGCACTAGCTTACGATTGCTGGACGGTAGTCTAGCTCGTGGTTTCCCGCCGTCCAGATCCAAGGTTGATACGCGGTGCTCGGCTCCACCAATCGACCCCAAGTGTCCCAACGATTATTGTCGTCCAAGGGATAATGATCGGCGTATGAGAGGTCTCCGACGTAAAGAAGAGTCTGTCCGCTGCTGTTTAAGTAGTGCTGAAAGGTGTTGAGGGAGTCATACGTCTGTCCGAGATCTCCTGCGACAGAAGCAATTGTCGGTTTCGAAAGGATATAATAGACACAAACCTATGACGCCAAATGTGTACGCAACGTCGGGGCCAGATTTCGGTGCAGTGACGAACCAGAATTGTCGAGCGCATTCTCCATCGCCGAGTCTGTAGTAATACTTCGTAGCATACTTTGGACAAGGAAGCAAGAACCAAAAACAAGGACACAACAGTGAGTCGGCCAGAAAACTGTAGATCATATCAAACACACCTCGAGATTAGTGAGCTTCACATGGTGGATGTAGCCAGATGTGTAGTTCGCGTATTTATATGTTGTGATGTTTCCAGTCGCCGTCCTCGAGTACTTTGCTGTCTCGTTTCCAAAACTTACAGCCAACGATCCAGGTTGTGACGGAGTAACCCAGGAAACGATCATGGAATCCGCAGTAACACTCCCTTGCGTTATGTGGACCTGGAACACAAAGTTCTAATCAAACCGAGGAGTTATCGCAAAGAAAACCTGTTCTGGCGCATTTCCACAGCCTGCTAGATCAGGAGGTCGCAGAAACTCGCTGTCGACGGGCAAATCCTCCGAGGCTTGGAGCCTCCGCCGGTAAGGGCTTGTGATTCCCGAAGAGCCGCATTGGAGCTGGAGCTGGAGGATGAGCGTGAGAAGCAGCAGCGGCAGCCCTGCAAAGCATAGCTCAAGAATCGATCGCTGCAATGCCGCACTGATCGGCGCTAGAGAATGTGCCATACCTGAGGCGAGAGCATTGATCGCCATCCACGCCCGCGGGCCTTCGCAGCGCGCCTGCGATGGAACTTTATATAAGTCAACAGGCGGCACATATTCGCATCTATTCGTTTGCATGTCGTGCTAATATGAAATACTCGTTCACGTCACCTACGCGCAAAGGTCGGCTCCGTACGAGGACTGTAATGGACCTTCCCGTACGGCCATCGATACCTTGGACTCCAACAAGCTCATCGAGACTTACGGAAAGAATGGAAGAATCGCCTTGCCTGCATCACAAGAGGTGGCCTGTTGGCTCCAACTCCGTCTGCCCAGTTGATCTTGTTGTTTTATAAACGCTGGATACAGTGCCCTTGGCAATCCTTCCTCAGTCAATGAACTTCACCTCCACCTTTCCACAACATTGTTGTCACGCATGTCGCCATGCACGCCACACGTAGCCTCCCCGCTGCTTGTCTCAACAACTTTCACCTGGTGAGCAGCCTTTAGACACTCCACCACCTTGCCCCGGAGATTTTCCGCATCGCTGTGGCAGTAAAGAAGCTGGCAGCATTCCTCAGCATCCAGGTGCCCCATTACCACCGCTAGCCAGCCACGCGGCACCTCTCGAGGTTCACCATATATCGGGGGTGCGTAGCCCGCGTCGACCCACCCACGCTTTGTGGACTGCATATCCGTACAGCTGAACACTGCAGTCCTCGCATTGCTTGACAAGATAGACTCGCTTATCTGGGTGCATTTGTTCCACTGTCGTCCCAGAATTCATAAAGCGCTGGTAATACTCCCGCAGCCCGAGAGCCGTCTGCTTCACCGCCACACAAACAACAGCACCGTGCACCCTGATCATGACTATGAATCGCTGCGGGAAGGAGCAATGCCAGTGGCTGGTGGCCTTGCAGAGCTACAGCAGCACCAACCTGAAGCAGCTGTCCAACACGCTCGAGGATGAGTACCGGGAAGCATGTATCAGGCTCTCCTCCCGGCAAGTGCTATAGTAGAGCTTGTAATTGAGTAATGGGTGTGACTGCGGCTCCGTCTTCGCCAGTGACATGCCCCGCTGCAGTTTTGTGAGTACCAGAAGAGCCTCGCTCTTCCCGAATACCCAAGTCTATGCTTGTTCTCTTCACTCATCTTCCAAATGCAGCCCAAGGTACTCCTTCCACTACCTCCGCAGCGCACTAGTCATTTCGAACTCGTCATCATCATAACGCGGATGCAGCGACCGTGCTTACACTGTCCAGAAAGGTTCCAAACACGGGAACAAGCTGTAAAGGCAACGGAGGCGCAGCCAATGCGGGCCGGAAGTTGAGAACCTCGGGATTGTTTCCTGACTGCTCCTCCTTGACGAGGCCATAATCCTGTTTTGAAAGCCGCCCCAGTTTGCCAAATTGCGGATCACGTAACACATCTGAACAGAAAAGAGGGCATGGCTCAGGAGGGAGTAAGTAATCTAGATGTACAAACCTGGGGGGAGCGCGTAACTGTAATCGCCCTCAGGGAGTGCTCGTATAGATAATTCCATTCACGTCGACCAGGTGCGGATCTTTCCTTTGGCCAAACCTTGCTTCGACTCGATCGAACATTTCCATGGCCGAACCGTGGAAGCTCAAGGCGAGAACATCGTCGCCGCAGCGCACCATTCTACTAAAAAGGGCTTTCGTTTTAGAACCTTTGTTCACGGAGAATCCGCAGCAGCCCGGATGATATGCGAGCCAAAGTTCAGTCTTTGCTCCTTACAAAGAATCTGATCGTTGTTCTATACTTGTTTCCGGTGTTCGGTGTTTCGGCGTTTTATGCTCTGACAATCACAATGGGTGTCTGCTCATCCGAATTCCCTGCAAACGTTTCAATTAGTCAGTGAACGAAGAGCAACCATCTTTCAGCTCACCAGCAGGATTGTTGATCAAAGCTTGCGATAATGTGTCGTGGTCCACACCGTCGGATGCCTACACACGATGAGGTTGGGTCGGTCTCCAAAACAAAGCCAAGCATCCATTTACATACGGCTAGTATTTGGACTTTCTTCAAATCGTTCACGTCCACGACAGCCACTTCACATCCTGCGAAGGTAAGCTAGACAATGCTAGACAATCCATCTCACACGATTACCTGTTTTAGCTTTGAGAGCATCCACGGTGGCTTTAGTGTGAACCTTCAGGAAAACAGGGTCAAAGAAGAAATCTTGAGAAGAAAATATCTCGCAAAAACTGTACCGGCCCAAGTGTTATGAATTGATCGTAAGGTGGGAGAGTTCCGGTAACATCATCGATCAGCCTAGCCTGCAAAATAAAATCTGAAGTAACATGCATGAAAATCACAGAGTCGTACCTGTGGCCCGGCTAGTCGGTAGAACATGCCTCGCTGCCCAAATAGTCTACGAATGTTCTGCAACGCGTAATATCGTCAAGAATGATTCGATTTTTGCTTACCTTGCAATAACTGCAATGACGACCGCAAAGACAATCCTGAGCTTCCCAGATATGTCAATCAAAGCCTATGATTATCCGAAATAAGCGTAATGTACTAGGAAAGGAAAGCTTATTTACCTGCATACCACATGCGGTAGCGAGGGACGATGTTGGATGGAAGAGACGACACACCAGCTTTGCAAGAAGGCCTGGTTGCAAGCTTGTAGGATGACGGTAACGCCCTGAAAGGATGTCAGCTCGTTATTTTCCATACAGTTACCTTGCATTATGGCAAGTGGCGTCTCTCCTATGGCAATGACATCGCCCGGCTTGACGTATGGAAGCGCGTATCTTTTCTTTTGCAGCGTACATGATCAGGGGGAAAAAAAGAAAAGAAAAACTAACCATGTCAAAGGTATCTCACCTTTTAAGAACCTCCAGAGGATCATCTAGATGGCACAGAAGATGTGTGTAGATCGGCTGTATCTTCAACGCCTCCCTTAAAAGCAAAAGTAGATTAGAAAACTGTGATGAGACTCGGAGCTTGCTTACGAAGCCTTGGAAGGCGAATCGGGGTAGTGCGTTGGAAGAACGACGTGTTGAGAATGATTTGTCCGTCCATGAGGACCATAACAAACATACTCCATCTCGACGCAAACAGCCTGCATATTGTTTCATCAGCTTACAACAATGAACGTCAAAGGTACGTGCCTGCAAATCCGAGAGGAGCAAAGGACTGTGCGATTCGACATCGACCACCACCTATTTATTCATGAACGAATTCAGTACCTGAGAGAAATCACGAAAAACGTTACACACACACACCTCTATCGACGTGCTTTCTCCAGCTCTAGTAATGTAAGCAGGCCAGTAGCGATCGTTCCTTGCCTCTGGCTTGTTTCCTGGATGTCTGGAAAGAATCTGCCATGAAAAGCTACAGAATAGAAGTTGAGATTTATCAAAACAATGCGAACCTTGAGCTTCGTTTTGATCGACTCGACTGAGCCTCGCGAGAGGAGCTGGAGCTTCCCTTGGGTCTCGGCAATGAAGAGCTCATGGCGTCTCGTCATGTTAGAAAACCTTCGAGGAAATAAACCAAAACAATACAAACCAAGAGAGAAAAATGCTAGCCAGTGACCTCATAACCCCTCGAAACTGATAGTGGCAAGCCTCGTGACAATCCCAAGACCACGATCCACGGCTAAGAACAAGACCATTGCCAGGAAGATTTCTCTGCGAGAGAAATCACAAAACAATACGTGTGACAGATCGATCCATACCTGCATTGAGAGAAGACGAGGGAGCTCCTGCGAGAGCCACTGCGCATTGCGCCCTCCATACGTACACTCCGCCGCGGCGGGCGCTCCCGCCAATCCCAGAGACGCCATGGCGGGCTTTTAGGTAGAGCCCTAAACTCTGAGGAGCAATGCTGTTGTCTCAAGCATTTCCCTCGAATCCTCTCTACCAGGAGCTATTCCTGCCAAGAACCAAGCACAAGGTGAGAGATCGATGAAATATCTTGCCTGAATCGAGATTTCTCTGGATTTCCAGCGATCGTCGATGATCATCCAAGCCGGGGGATGGACGGGCAAATCATCCGGCGAGCCCGGCAAGAATCGCAAATCCTGGAAGCGCGCAACGGAGAAGTACATGAGGCCCTTCTCGATCGATGTCTACATCTCCTCGCGCTACGTGAACGCCAAGATCGTCCACCGCGTGACGAGCAAGACGGTGGCCGTGGCGACGACCAACGCCAAGGATCTGAGAGCTTCGCTGCCATCGCTCACCAGCGCCAGCGCCTGCGAGGTGATCGGCAAGCTCATCGCGGAGAGGGCAATGGAGGCGGATGTGTACGCTGTGACGTATGTGCCCAGGAAGAACGAGAGGCTGCAAGAGAAGCTTGAGATCGTGCTGAACACTGTCAAGGAGAATGGCGTCGCTGTGCTATGATCGCGAGTGCCGCTGGAGATTTGCCCGTGGATGCCTGGAATCGATCGATCGATAGGAAGAACAGGAGATTCCCAGACCGGGCATCTTGCCATGTGATGATTTGGGGGTAAAGGAGAGAGCCGATGCTTTCTGGAAAGAAGTGATGGATGATTTTGAGATTCATGGAGAGAGAGAATGGCCAACGATGTGTTGATCGTCCTCGTCGCCTGGATGCCGCGATTGGGGATTCCTTTTTGCGAAGACCAAGAAGCGCTCAATTCCTGCATAGCAATGCTGTGAAAATTTCCCTAGATTTGAGAGCGATCCAGGAGTTCTACCTCAGATAACAGTACCAGTGATGCCGTGATCCAAGAAATCGACGCTCTCGATCACAAAATACCTCTCTCCACCTCTCGATCGATCCGATCTAGATGCTGTAATATCGGAATGGGCATGTTCTTCCGCCGCTCCCGACACGCTGGATCTTTTTTTGCTTCAGCAGCCTGGAAAGACGAGGAGATCCATCAAGAACGGAAGAAGATTGATAGAAGAGAGGGGAGAATGATTTACAGCCGAAGCGCCTTGCTGGTGTCGGGATTATTGCCGAGAAGCTCCCGGATGATCTTCTCGGTGGGGAGCAAGTCCTCGCTGTCCGATAGAACCCCAAGAACCACGGCGGCCGTCCGCTGGATGCGAGTAGCATCCCTCGCCCTGGGAGCGCGCTGCCGCTTCTTGTGGAGGTGGATCGCGGCGGCCAGGCTCGGCGAATTCAGAGCGCATGCAACCGCGGCAAGACGGAGCAGATTCTCGCAATTTTCCCTGCGACCGGGCAGCTGTGGAGGCGGATCCCTGCGAATGCCGGCATTGCCGCTGAGGAAGAGCGCCAGTTCTTGATCCGCCATCGCCGCCATCGCCGCAAGCTCGCTCGAGAGCTTTGTTGAGGGCCGTCGAAACAAAACCTCGACAGAATTTGAATTAAATTTGGGCGGGCTGCCGGCCTGCGGATGCCATAGAATATGCCTCTCTTTTACATGCGCGCGGTGAGCTCGGGCAGTGCCGCGCGGTACGATGCACAAGACTTTTCGATCCCATGAGGTATAGTGGCGGTAAACGGGCAGTGCCGCGCACAAGGGAAGAAGATGTACTAAGAAGGAACGAATTTTAAGAGCTCGATATCAAACAAAAGTGTCTTGTCTATGAGTCCCTGGTTCTTGAGCACGAAATCCAGCGCCCTTTGTCCCTGGAGAGATTGAAGCATTGATTACTGTATCAATCGAAGTAGTTGAGCTTACAGAGAATGTGGTTGGCTTGGGTTCCTTCTTGTTGTAATCGTTCTCGGGATACCCCAGCTCCGGTGGGACGATTATCCTGTTGATCGAAAAATCTCGTCAAACAAGCTCGCAAGTAAGATCAAGGTACCTTCTCACTCCACCCACGGACATGGATGCTACAGCCTCTTCAAACGCGGGGATTACCTAGAAGTTTGGAACGAGTCATGGAACTCTGGTTTTCAAGGCTAGAGATTTAGTACCTCGCTCCTTCCGACTTTGAATCGAAAGAGCTCTTTCTCGTTTCCCTGGAAAACCAGTAAACGTTGTCCACGGATCATATCAAAAACTATGTACCTCAAAAGATCCTCCCTTGGCTTTGTTCCGTGCTTCGAAAATGCGACCGTAGTAACCAATCGTGTAGCCAGCCCAGTCCACCTGAGAAAGTTCATTGAGAGCTTTACAAGTCCAGTTGAAGGTTTCAGATAGAAGATCGCTTACCACTACAGTTTCACCAGGCTTTGGAATGGGACCTGTTCCCATCTTTAGATCCTGAAAGAAATCGTCGTCGAGAGCGACTTCATGCAAAAAATTCTTCTGCACTACCTTAAACTGCAGACCGGATGAAGTTTCTTTGAAATCCGGATAGCGCATCTTCGTCTTCCCGTAGTCCTTTCCTCTTAGAGCGGGCACTGGAAAACCATAAAGAGCAGCGTTAGAAAATGAAAGCAAAGAATGAAAACTCGTACTATCTGCAAATTCTGCGTCAGCAGCTCCAACTCCCAGTAGCATAGGCACAAAAAATCCGGCTATAAATTCCCGGCGATGCCTTACACAAGTCTTCTCTGTAAACTGATTGCTCAAAGTTAAGAAGGAAAACTTAGCTTTGGGAGCTGACCTTCTGGGAGCATTTGAAGGCACATCTTCGTCCGGCTCGCAACGTCCGCTTGTTTCTGAAGGGAACAAAAGAAATGGGGCAGTGAGAAACTGAATCACAAGCAAAGTGATATAGAGACTTACAGCACAATTGTCCTGTTGCGAGAGATTCTTGAAGGCGGAAGAAGTAGAAGCGTAAAGCATCAGCGCCATATCTCTTTATCCCGACCTAAGCGAGCACCACGTAAGCAAGCATTCGGCTTACCTGCAAGCTCTCAATCCCACTTTCCAGTTATCCATTCGTTCCACGAGTAAATATCCCAGCCTTCGGTTTTCGCCGTGTTGTTTGCCATGGCCGAGAAGGTGCGACAGTCGGGTTGGACACCCCTCTCGACAAACCTCTGGAAAAGCTCACGAGCTTCGTCAAGTCTCCCGGCAAGTCCAAACCCGTTGACAAGAACGTTGCACGTGAAGTTATTGGGAGCGCATCCAGCAGCTCTCATGTCCACCTCGAAAACTTTGCGGGCCTCGTCCAGCCTGCCGAGAGAGCACAGCCCCGAGATCAAAGCCGTGTACATCACCACGTCCGGCGTGCCGCCTTTGTCAACGAGCATGCAGAGAACTTGTCTGGCTTGATCGACTCTGTGTGCTCTGCAAAGCCCGTCCATGAAGGTGCTGTAAGTAACCACGTCCGGCTTTGCCTGCCTCTTCACCACCTCCTCGAAAACTTCTCGGGCTTGAGAGAGCCTCTTGGCCTTGCAAAGCCCGTTGATGAGGATATTGCAGCTAACATCGTTGGGAGTGCAGCCTCTGTTGGTCATGAGCTCGAAAATCCTCCAGGCCTCGTCCACGCCTCCGTACTTGCAAAACCCGTCCATGAGGCAGCTGCAAATAACGACCGAGGGACTGCCTCCGCTTTCAAGGTAGCTGAAGAAGATCTCTTTTGCTCGAGCAACCCGGTTCGCCTTGCACAGGCCATCAATAAGAACTGTGAACGTAACCTCCTGAGGTCGGACTCCATCTTTCTCCATCCTGTTGAAGAAAAGCTCGGCCTCCTGAGTTTTCCCCTTCTTGAAAAGAGTGTCGATGATGCAGTTGTAAGGAGCACTCGTCACCACACCACCTCGTGCCACGAGCTCGTTCAGCAGCTCCACAGCTTCAGGAACTCGGTCTGCTTTGCAGAAGCCGTCGACCAAAATGTTGTACGTGATGAAACTGGCTCCAGCACCAGAGGAAAGAAGACGCTCGTAGAACTGCTGAGCTTCTCCGAGCCTTTCCACTCGACACAAGCCTCCAATCAGTGTGTTATAGGTGGAAGTAGAAGGAGCACAGCCCGGTGCCTTCATTTCTCCGAAGAGCTGGATGGCCTCGTCTATGCGTTTCGTCTTGCAAAACGCGTTGATCAAGATGTTATAGCTGACGGTATTGACAAGGCCACGAAAATCCTTAAGCTCCTGGAACCACGATTCGGCCTTGTCGATCATGTCTGACTTGCAAAGGCTGTCGATCGTAATGTTGACAAGGTGGCGCTCCCGCAGCTGCTGCCTGTCAAGCATCAGCTTCACCACCTTTAAGCACTCCTCAGCTCGTCCCGCTTTGGACAGCTCGCGGACGAGCAAATCTGCCGGTAAGCCGCAACCATCTGATACCAGACTGTGGAAAAGCTCCAGTGCTTCGTCCAGCTTCCCAACGTGGCAGAGACACAATACTATATCGGCGTTCATTGCTGCTGTAGGAACACCACCGATGTCAACGTATGTTTCCAAAAGTTCCAGCGCTTCCCTGAACCTGTGACCCCAGACGAGCCCTTGAAACAACATTGCCAAGGCCGAACCGATGCTCCGAACTTGCCCGTTATCAACAGCTTCCTGGTAGATATCAAACGCTTCATTGAGTCTGTTCTGCTCAAGAAAAACTTCGATGATAATGTTGTAAGTGCTGGAGCTTGGAGTTATGCCTTCCCTCCCGAAAAAGTCCATAGCTTCCTGTATCCTGTCCGATGCAGCCAGTCCCCGAACTACTGTGTTGAACGAAACCATGTCTGGACCATGCAGCTTGTTCGCCACTTTCAAAACTTTCATCGCATCATCCACCTTGTTGGCCTTGCACATCTTGTTGATGACGAGACGAGATGCTTCTCTGTCAAAAGTGCACCCTGTATCGATCATAAGACTGAACTGCTCAAGCGCTTTCACTAGCCGGAAAATAGTGAGAAGGCACTTCACGATAGAAATTCCCATATCCTGCTTCCCGGAACATAGCAGATGATTAAGCAGCCAATAGCCTTTGTGAAACTTGCCTGCCTTGCAAATGTTTTCCGTGATAGTCGTAAAGGATGTTACTGCTGGCTTGTCTAGCTGAATAGACATTCTTTTCAGCATTGCAGACGCTTCACCTCTGAGGACCCTGAAAGCCGTTGACGCATCGCCTTCCCAAACGGCAATGCGGAGCTCGAAACCATTTTGCAAGCTTGCAAAGCAGTGCGGTTCACTTTTTCGGCCATAGCTTTCTTCCAGAAGCATCCTTAGATCTGGAAGACACCAAAACCTCTCATCCTCAAGACATTGTGGCTGCCGAAGAGCAGCCCACGAGAAGAAATCCAAAGCTAGCTCTTTTGTATTGAGAAAACTCGTTACCTTGGCAAACGACTCACCCACAATCCCTGAATTATGCCCTTCACGTGTATCCGATAGCGCCCCGGCACCGGCATTGCAGCTATGCATACATCTCCATTGCCTGTGAAAGACGCCGCACTGTCGTCTCACAAACATGACTTAAACCCTATACCCAAAAGAAAAACTTACCCAAGCGTTTAAGGTGTTCTTGCACACTTGCCAGTCGCGTCGTCACAGAATCCATCCTTGTCGAGAAGCCTCTCGGGTGGGGCACTCAAGATTGGAGCGGACGGTGTACCGTAGGCATTTCGCCGAGCGTTCCCGCAGCCAAGGCTTTTTCGCGTGTCCATGCCGGTGACCGGATTCACTCCGTTCGCGTATTTACACAAAGCCTGGCAGAACTCGAGAACACAAAGAAACATGAAACAACGATAACAACAAAAAGGATAACTCACTTGTTTTTGTGCAAGATCTAGGACAGCATCACTGAAGTCGGCACCCTCGATTTTGGCACCACCAAGATCACTGCGGGTAAGAACGGCTCTGACGAGGAGTGCATTGGTCAAGTCTGCTTCGTTGAGCACCTGGTAAAAAAGAAATGAAATGTCAGAACTCGTGAGTGAAAATCTAGTGTCGCTCAATTACCATCCGGTCCATAAGAGTGTCGCTCAAATCCGCACCTGGCAAAGGAACAGTTCATGCTCACAGAGCGATCTACAAACTCTTTCCATTGAGTGTACCGCTAAAATTCGTGCGATATGCAACAGCCTTCTCGAGATAGCCACCGTTGAATGTGCTCCCACTGAAGTCCGCTTCTCTCATATCAGCCGATGTAAAATTTGCTCTCCTGCTCATCCAAAGTTCCATAGAATCTAGCGATGGTATTAAGTTCTTACCTGAAATTCTCGTTTGCGTGGCTTGTCTGCCTAAGATATGAAACGAAGATAAGCATCGAAGAGAAAATATTTCACTAACATTTACCTTAAATCTGCCGAGCCAAATTGCGCTGCTGATCCTATGCCAAACTCCCCTCGAGATTCGGCCTCGAATTTATTCAGCTCCGCCCCGGCATTCATACCCGTCGCAAGAACTGTCGCCGCGAGCGTGAATGCGGCCGCTCGAGATTGCCAGGGCTTGGATTCTTGATCAAGAACCACACAGGATTTACGATATTTCCAACCGAGCGATCACGCATACCTGACTTCCCTCCATCGTCATCGCGACCGGCGGCAGCGCACCGCAAAGAGCCGCCCCGGATCCTCGTATTGTGAGACGCCACGCCATAGCCGCCGCTACCGAGATTGGAGACCGCTCCACAGCACCACGACGCCATCGCCAAAATAAAACCCCCTCTTTAAAACCCGCCCTAAATTTCAAATCGTTTCTAAGAAATTCCAAGCATATTCCTGCACGGATGGAATACGCCTACATTGTTGTTTCCACATGGTTTTGATATTTAGGGCAAGCTAGTGGGGAGTGAGTTTTTAGGAGGGGGAAATGGAGGAGGGAGCGAGAATCGCTCCGATCGTTTTGGAGCAGCTTGCGCTGCGAGGATGCCCGCTTGCCAGCGCTCGCTGCGATCGCCCCAGGTCAGATTTCTCCGATAGGGTTTAGGTTTCTTTCCCGAGAGCGGTGAATGCAGCGGGCGAAATGAGTCGGTCGCGTGTAAAGGAAGAAATTTTGTACATATAGCCTGTGTGCTGCCGCCGCTCGAATTGTGATGGATCTGTTTTAGAGCATCCCGATCTAAGTCACTGTCCCTTTTCTTCACTGCCTCTGCGCGTTTTTTTTTTTTTTCTCTTCTTTTTTTCTGCTTGCTCTTTTGTATAGCCCGTGTGTGTGTTCTCTTCTTTGTTTTTTGTTTTTCGGTCTTTGTAAGTACCACCAAGTGCATGCGCCTGCGTTTTATGTGGAAGGGTGTCATACGCACTTTATCAACACCAAGAAATTGCGTTTATAGTTGACTAGCATTTAGCTAGAAGGATGAAACGCTACACTAGGGAGTTTCTTCTGTCCTTTGCGGACAGTGAGAATTGCCGGCGACCACCGAATGATCTCGATCCAGCAGTGAGAAGGTTAGTATGTGTCTTACTGCTGTTGTCAAGCATCTGGGCTAAAGTTTGTGGAAGGTGTCTGCAGAGACTCCCCCTCACCCGACTTAGTGGACAGTGGGGTTTCTCCTGGAACCAAGTTCTTACACCGTCGAGATCGTGACTTTGGTCACGATGTTCCTGAGTGGCGAAATAGGAACTCTGGGAATGGAGGGGGGCTTCTTTCTCAGGGTCCGGCTAGGAGGAAAGCTTATGACGAGGAAGGATCTTCTTTTTCAAGTCCGTTTCGTACTAGTGCTAGTCGACAAGGACCGGGTCAGACTAGGTGGGATCATCGTAGCTCTATTGATCGGGAGAGGGAGAGGGGTGGGCGACACTGGGATGGAGCTGCCTCTGAGCACGATGGTTTACTTGGAAGTGGTGGCGGTCTACGTGGGGCTTATCCTGGAGGTTCCGACCGCTTCGTTGGAGGTGGCAGAGGGTCTCGGAACAATGCCAATGATACGCGTCCCAACAAAGTAAGATGTTTGACGATTTTGTGTTCTCTTTCCAAGCTGAATTGCCTTGGATCAGTTTTCTGGTGGATATCGGAATGATCTAGACGCTATTGATGGTGAAACTTTCGGAGAGAAAATTTCTACTGAGGATAGAGAAGAGGAAGAGCGCAAAAGACGAGGTAATTTGCTGGACCTTCGTATTTACGCTCATTCTTGTCTCAACTTAAACTTGCAGAGTCGTTCGAGTCGATGCGAAAGGAGCAACAACAGGAGAGGAAACGTCAGGAGGAAAAGAAACGTGACGACGATACTAAAGTACTACCAGTAGAGCAGAATGCGAAACAAGGATCGCGGCCTTTGGTACCTCCTGGCTTTAGTAAAAAGACGAGCGCCAGAAAGGAGCAGAACAACGAAGAGGTAAAGCTTCAGTCCTATATCTGGTTTCTGATGCTCTTAAGGCATCCAGACTAAAGAAGAAAAGGCTATCGGTGGCGACGTTATACCGCTTCAGCAATCATCTGGTGCTGTCGATCCACTCGCAATTGCCATCTCGTTAACGGAAGCCGAATCCTTCGCGCTTACTAATGATTCTGGCAATGGAAAAATCTCAAACAGCACTGGTGCCGTGACAGTTCCTTCCTCCAGCCCCCAGGTGGTAGTCAAGTTATAAATTCAATGCAGCGTCTGATTTTCTGTGCAGACTGAGAAAGTGGATGCGCGCCTAACCAGGACGTCATCGAAGTTTGCTCATCTGTTCAGCTTTGAAGGTACTCTTTCCTTTCACATTTTCGCATGTTCTCATTGAGTTTGGAGCAGATGATAACTCTACCATGGAATTCCTGTCCTTGTTTGGTTCTGCTGGGAGTACATCAAAAGATGGTGGCCAGAGTCCACGGTCTCCTGCTCTTAAAAGCTCCGGGATGAAACCATCGTCTGAGGTTGTTCAGCACGGGCTGATCCTACCCATGCCAGTCGGCCCGTCACTTGAGGACATCGAGAAAGGTTTCGACAATGGTGCGGGTTCGGATCACCATGGAAGCTCCAGCACGTTCCTTACATGTGAGGATATAGAGCAATCACTACTGGCCGAGGCAAAAACTGAAACGCACAATGAGCAATTGAACGACAACTGGGGACATTCGGTTGCGAAAGAAGCGGATACGGATGCTTCGCGACATTTACTGTCTCTACTGCAAAAGGCATCCTTGAAGCCCGACAACGAACACAAGGCACCTCCAGTGGAAGCTAAACCGTGTGATGGACAGCGTGAAGCCAGGGATGGAAAAGAGTCTGGTGCCGCAACGCTAGAAGCACTGTTTGGCATGTCGTTTATGATGGAACTCCGGTCGACTGATGCGCCGCTTTCCGCAAAGGTGGCGAGCGAGACGAACAATCATCTTTTGCCGAAGAACGCTGCCACAGTTCCTGAAAAATCGAACGCTGCGTCAGAGGTACTGGATGGGATGTACATGAACACCAACAGTCATCACCCGAGCTGGCCAACCTGGAACAAGCAGCCAGAAGTGCCGGAGAAGAGCTCCGGAAACTCTCAGCACGTCATCGCCGACACTTCGCCGGGACAGGAGCTCCGGAAACAGCCTTCGGAGGAGCTTGACAGTGGCGTCTTCAACGATTTCCTCAAGTTCAAGAAGGCCATGAAGCAGCGCAGCAGCAAGGCAAACGATCCTTTCCTCGGGGTGGCGAAGGACAGTGGCTCCCAGGAAAACTCGTCCAACGAACGGCCAGAGAACCCGCTTGACACGTCCAGCAACGGAGGAGGAAGCCCAGCAGTGACTACTCCAGCAAACCTCTACAGGTCGCACTCTCCTCCGCTGATCAACCAGAAGTCGTCCGCGCTGCAGCTCCAGCAGCTCCAGCAGGCCTTGGCGTCGCAAGGCTCGAGAGCATCGATCCAGGCAAAGCAGCAAGCGAACGGCGAAGCGAGTGCCGGATACTCCCGAGCGGCGAGACCATCATTCTCTCGACAACAGCAGCAGGCACTGTTTGAGCAGCAGCAGCAGCAGCTTCACGCTCATCACTTCCACCAGGGAGGAGGCTTTGCTCCGCCACCATCGTCGGCCGCCGCTTTCGGCCACCATGATCTTCACCACCACCTCTTGTACAGTTCCAAGCAGCAGCAGCGGCCTCACAGCTTCTTCCCTCCAAATGGCTCCAACCAGCAGCCGCCACTCCCCCCGCTGGCCAGCTTGCATCTTCCACCGGGTCACAGCGCTCCGCCAATGAGTTTCGGACATCCTCCTCCTCTCGCGACGCCTGGCGCCTTCCTCGGCTTTCCACCTCCCAACGATGCTGGCTTTCTCGTCGCGGGAGAAATCGCCGCCGCCGCTGGTGGTGGTGGCGGTGGTGCTGGTGCTGGATTGGATGCGCGATGGATTCCTGGCAGAGATCATCCCATCGGTTTATACCATCACCACCATCAGCAGCAGCATCACCAGCAATCGCAGTTTGGTGCGCACGAGATCGGCTTCCCGTAGAGAGTTTGTATCGTTTGTGGATGGATTGTTTTGGTGTAAGCTCGTTGGAAAACTCAAGATCAAGATGGTCATTCTATGATCTCTTTGTGTTTTTTCTCTTGGTTTTTGTTATTTTTGGTTTCTTTTTCTAACTTCCAAACAGAAGAAGTTTTGGAATATTGCAATCAATCGAATGCAACGTGGAAGTGTATCCATTTGACCACTCATGTGTTTGGAATAATTCCCAGATTCCCAAGTACTCTCTCTGGCTGCCACCTCCACATTTGCGTTTACTGCGTGCCACTTTCACCCCTGCTCCTTGTTGTGATCTCGCCCGGGAGGGAACGCGGCGGGGGGACGATCGAATTCGCGCAATCCGAGGAGATGGGTCGCTCCGGGGCAGCAATCGATAACTTGGGTCGCGGCGCAAGCAGGTGATTGTCTCGCGCAGGCAGAGAAATGGAGACGATCCTTCGCGAGGAGGAAGACGATGGCGGCGGCGCGCGAGGAGCAAAGGATCCATCGCGAAAGCCTCACGTCGTGGCGCTCGCGTACCCAATGCAGGGCCACATCAATCCCATGATCCATCTCTGCAAGCGCTTGGCATCGCTGGGCCTCTCCATCTCGCTCGTCAACACCCAGACCAACCACGACCGCCTCGCTCGATCGCGCGGCGCCGCGCTCGAGCAGGGGCTCGACATCGCCATGCTCGCGCTGGCCGACGACGAGGAGGATCCATCCGCCCACCAGGGGGGCGCTGGCGCCGGCGGCGACGACGCCCTCCAGCGATCGCTCGTCGCGGCGGACGCCATGGAGCGGCCGTTCGTGGCGCTGCTACAGGGCCTGCTGGATCGCGGCCGGGGAGTGGATTGCATCCTCTCGGATGCGTTCCTGGGGTGGAGCCAGGACGTCGCGGATCGATTTGGGATACCGCGAGCGGCGCTCTGGGCGTCGTCCACCGAGTACTGCCTGCTCAATTTCCATCTCCTGGAGCTCCGCACGCGAGGGTACGCTCCAATTCGAGGTGAGATTCGCGAGAATTTGGTCGGATTCGATCGACCGTGTGCTGTGCTCTGTTCTTGACAGATGCGTCGGTGCTGGACGATGACAGCCACACGATCGCCTTTATCGACGGCGTAGCGCCGCTCCATCCCAAGGACCTACCGTCTATTCTCCAGCGCTACAGTTCACACGATCCAGGGTTTGAGAAGCGCTACGCGAGGACGCGGCGGCTCTGCGATGCGTACTGGATCCTCGGCAACACCTTCCAGGATCTGGAGCCCGATGCGCTGGACGCGATCCAGCAAGCGATCAACGATGATCCCACCAGCGCTGCGAAGAAGAAGAGGAGGAATTTCTCGCCAGTGGGTCCTCTGCTTCCATCGGCGTTCCTGGGGCTGGGCGGCGACGATCTGGGGTCTGGGAATGGGCTGTGGATCGAGGACGAGCGCTGCGTGAATTGGCTGGACAAGCAATCCCCCTCGTCAGTCCTCTACGTCTCCTTCGGGAGCTTGGCGGTGATGAGCTCCGCCGAGATGCTGGAGCTGGCCGCGGGGATCGAATCGAGCCGGCAGCCATTCCTGTGGGTGATCCGGCCCGGCAGCCATCTCGGGAGCTTCGATCTGGAGGGCTTCGTGGAGAGGACTCGACAGCTAGGGCTCGTCGTGCAGTGGGCGCCCCAGCTCCAGGTGCTCTTCCACCCCTCGGTGGGCGGATTCCTGTCCCACTGCGGCTGGAATTCGACGATCGAGAGCATCGCCATGGGCGTGCCGATCATCGGGCTACCTTGCATCGCGGAGCAAAACCTAAATTGCAAGCGCGCTGTGAAGGACTGGGGCGTGGGATGCAAGCTCCAGCGGCGCGGCGATGACGATGGCGATGGCGATGCAATCGTGGGGCGAGAAGAGATCGAGCGCGTCGTGACACGATTCATGACCGGCGAGGACGGCATGGAGCTGCGAATTAGGGCGAGGGAGCTCCGCGAGGCGGCACGACGGTGTGTGATGGAGGGCGGGAGCTCCCACAAGAACCTGGAAGCGTTCGTGGAGGCCGTGAGAATCAACGGTCTAAGATAGAAAGATCGACGGTTGAGATGCCGCCGTCGGTTTAAAATAAAATTTGCCGCGTAGGGACAGGTGGATGCCACGCGGCACAAAAGATTCTCCTTTAAGGATGACTAGGTGCCACGTGTTCCGGGCATTGTCTTCATCTGGGCAGCGCCAAGGCGGCCTGGCGGCTTGGAAGCGCGAGAGAGAGATCCCATCGCGGAGATATCTCGATTTTCTTGCGGGATCGGTGTCTGAGGTAGCTAGAATCGGTGGATTGAGCGCCATCAAGCGCGATCGAGGCGAGAAAACTGGGCAAAATTTCCAGCAACAGTGTTTGCGGCCTAGGGTTGGGAAATGTCCACAAGCGGGGGCGATGGAGAACCCAAGGTAAGCGATTTTGCAAATCTAGAGACCATTTTCTTTGCTTTCCTTCTCGTGCTTGGAAGAAAATCCCAGCTTGGGCATTTGTATGGTGGATTTGCTTCTTTTTCGCACGATTCCATCATTGTTTCTTGTTCTTCGTGACTTGACAAGTGACAATGCTGTGCTTTTTCCGCCTTTATTTCTCGTGCTTGAGTTGCTTGGTTGACATTTCTATCTTTCTTGTTCTAGTGAGGAATTTTTAATTCTTTCTCACTCTTTGAACCTTTACAGCTTGTTATTCCACCTTACATGGTCGCCGAAGCCATGTCTTCTCTCCACGGGCTGGATCTAAGGTGGTCAAGTCCGATCACTCCCACGGAGATGCAATACGTGGAGCAATATGTAAAGGCCCGGTATCCAGAGTTTTTCGCGAAAGCCGGGGACGCCAGAAATCTCCCAGTCTTGACAGAAGATCAGGAGTACATTGACGAGAACGGCAGAAACACTCCAGGAGCAGCAGGCCCGGACGAGTTCAAGAGGAAATCTCCCTCCGCCGGCCAGGCAAAAGAATGGGGAGTGAAAAAAATGCCTCTGGAGCAATCGCGGCTGCTAGACATCCTCACTCAAAAGGCCACCTCCATCGCCACTTACACCGACAGCCTGAGCTCCATCCCGGAGATCCACGCCAGGAACACGCTGCTCAGGCATCTCGGGGTCACGGACGAGGACTACCTGGTGGTTTTCACATCCAGCCTCAAGGAATCCATGATGATGGTCGGGGAGAGCTATCCGTTTTGCCGCTACATGAACTTCATGACGGTGCTGAGCGAGGAGGTGGACTGGATCCGAGAGTTTGCATCGTACAAGGAGGCCAAGGTGATCGTCGCTCCATCGAACTGGCTCAACCTCAGGATAGCCGGCTCGCAGCTCAGCCAAAACTTCCGGAGGAAGAGCAAGCAGCAGAGCCCAAACTTGAAGGGATTGTTCGCGTTCCCGGCGGCGGAGAATGGTGGCACCAGGAACTCGCTCCACTGGGTCTCGGAAGCGCAGAGGAACTCCTGGCACGTCTTGCTCGACGCGTCGAATCTCCGGCTTTGCGACGATCAGCTCAACTTGACGTTCCACAAGCCCGACTACGTGCTGTGCACGCTCTCCGGGGTCGTGGGACACTCCACAACCATGACTTGCTTGCTCGTCCGGAGGAGCTCGTTTGGATCGTAAGCCGGGAGCCGGAGTTTTCTTCCAAAAGATTGATCGATTTCTAAGCGAAGAACACACTGTGCTGGAAGGAAAGATCGATCTCTAAACTCTCTTTGGCTATAAAACCAACCGATGGACGTCACAATCCTACTCGCATGGCTAGAGAGATTTTTTCTTCGAACGCTCGCAAGGTTGTATTGTATAATTTTTTTAGTGACTGGCAATCATACAGTGGTAGTCGCCATCGAGGCAATAGTGTATGTTCTTGATCATAGTCTCCTCCGTACTAAGTTTTCCTGGTACGTTTGGAATATTCTCTGCGGTTTTGTTTTGTAAAAGCTGACGCGACTGACGTACGATCAGCGACGCTGCGCCGTCGATTCTAGGGCTGCTAGCGGCATGCGTGGGATATTCCGTCCCGTCTTCCTACTGTGGGGGGGTTTTCAGCTAACTCCAGCTGTGTGTCATCTCTCTCTGTCTTTCTCTCGCCATGGAACGTCAGTTCTTGCGCGATCTCTCAAGAAGGCGCTGGAGAGATCATGGATTTCGACCGCGGCTGCCTCAATTCGCCGGATCGCTGCGGAAAAATGTGGATTCCAGGCCGCGCTCTTCCGGTAATTCGTCTTTGCCCGCTCCAGTGGCCCTAGTCCGTGCAGGTTTTCGTCACGGGTGCTGACTCTGGTCGGCGACAGCGAGCGCTGCATTGGAGCTGGCGAGAATTGGCCAGTGAGCGGCAGCGCGGCAGCGCATTGGAATCTTTCAGGTGGAAATTTCGGTGGGATAGATCTTGATGAGGCTGCTGCTGGTGTAGACGATGCCGCTAGTGAGATATGAGCTCCGTAGTGAGTATGAGCTCGCCAATCGAGAGCTCTACAGGTCGGCACCGAAAAATGACCCGGAGGCGATCCTCGAGGGCGTCTCCATGGTCAGCCTCGTCGGCATTGTGAGGCAACTTGGAGATCTAGCAGAGTAAGAGTTCTTTCTCTCGGCTCTTCTCGGACTGACCACTTTTTTTGTGAATTTTCTCTCCAGGTTTGCGGCGGATGTGTTCCACGAGCTCCATGAAGCCGTCATGACGACTGCTTCCAGGAGCCATGACCTCGTCGTGCGTGTTAGTCAGCTGGAAGGAGAATTGCCTGCGTTGGAGAAGGCTATACTATCTAGAAAGACGAATCCTCTCCAGTTTCCTTACGCTCCAGGTACTCCCGAGTTCTCTCCTTTTGTTTTCTATAGCTCGAAAGGTGGAAACTGGATTGGATTGGCAGGTCTTGACTGGCATGCAAGCATTCGAAACGATCAAAACCTTTGCACGCAAGGCGACTTGCCTCGCTTTATCAGGAGTTCTTACGAGGAATGTCGGGGTCCTCCGAGGCTTTTTCTCTTGGACAAGTATGCAAATCAGATCTAGACTTCGTGACTCGGTATAAGTTAGAATTTGACGCACGATCTCTTCTTCGTCTTCCAGGTTTGATGTCGGTGGTGTTGGAGCTTGCCTGAAGCGGTACACGGATCCATCGTTTTTTAAGATGGAATGGGCGAGCTCCGAAATTATGAAAGCGGAGAAGGCACAACAAGACAAAAAAGCTCGAAGAAGCAAAGTAAGTATTTTATGGAAATCTCGAAGTTTTGAAACATTTTTGCGTTTGCATGTGAAGAAACCTCGACGTCGGAAGGAAGGGGAGGTAAAAGACTCGAGGCCTCCCCCTGTCCAGTTTCAGCACCCGAGGTATCTCGCCTTCATCTTCGATCTATGAGAATTTTAACATGGTATTTAACAGGGCGCGATACTCAACTATAAGCGTCTCTAGTGTCGATGGCCTATCTGAAAGCGCCACCACTCCCTTGACGAACATGGCCGTAGAGAGCGACCCATCCAGCAAGCCGTTTCCATTTGTCACTTTTCTGGGCGGATCACAGCAGAGCTCGAAGGAAAGCACAGTCAGCCTAAGCGGCAAGTCCCCCATGTCAGTAAGAAAATCAGTATCAAAGCCTGTGGCTGCGGCGGATAAAGAGGAAGAAGATCGGATCTTTAAAGAGAGCAGCAGCAAGACAATAGAGGGAGATACTGCGACGAGGAAGGAAGAAAAAGTCGATGATGCTGCAAGTGACACAGAGCAATTTTTGGATGCCATGACGACCATGGAATCCGAGACAGATTCTGAACCAAGAGAGAAGCGGAGGCTTTCAAATTTTAGACAATCCAAGGTGGTGAGAACTAAGAAGGCAGAGAATGACGAAGACGCTCCTTTCGAAGATGCTAGAAACTTGGCAATCGATTCAGAGACAGAAGCTGAGTCCAAGTACAGCCTCGACTTAACACCGATTTCAGTAGAGCCTCGATCTCCTGTTCATCACGAGAACGTTCAACTAAGTTACGAAGTAATGAACGTAGAAAACGATGCGAAGGTGGATGTTGATAGGCCAGATGAAGTACCCGACCATCCAAACATTTCTGAAGACTTGAGGCTGGAATATGAAGACAGAGATTTGACGGACGATGAAGGGGAGTATCCAGAGAAAGATCTGCCACCTGAGGATGAGAACAGGCTGGAATATCCAGAGGAGGAGGATTTTGAAGTTGAATCAAGAACCACATATATGAACGACGTCTTGGAATTGGAAAATGAAGAAAAGAAGCTACTTGAGCTTCATCAGGATAGCTCTGGCGTTGTCGAAGATGTAAACAGAGCAACCTCACCGGCGAAAGCGGCATCTCGTACCAGCAACGAAAGAGACGTGAATGAACGTGATGATATAGTGGATGAAGCAGCTTTGGCATCGGACAAGGACTACATCGAAGAGAGCCCTGACGACGAAGGAGCTGCTCTCGAGTCCACAGAAATTTCTGACGCAGAAGTGGACAAGCAGAAGGCTGAAGAAACTGAAGAGCAGAAGATTACCTCGGAGCTGGAAGACGAGGAACCGTTCGATGTCGAAGTTATTCAAGTCATTGGAGATAATGGGGACACAAAGAAGGAAGTTGAATTCGAGCCATTGCTTGCATCTGATGACGAGGGAACCATTGAAGACAACGAGAAAAGAGAAGACGAAGCAGACGATCATGAAGAACGTCTATCTGAAACCAAAGCCAACGTTCATGAAATTGCTGATACTTCTGATGCTCCGCGCCAGACTGAAACAGTGACTCGGGAAGAATCAGCTAGTTTTCTGGTTAGAGAAGCTGAAATTTCGAGAGAGGAATCAGCCGAGGTTTACCGTGCGACAGAGGTGGCAGAGCAGGCGGTTTCAGGGCACAGTCGTGATAGTAATGCTATCCAAGAGGATGAACCTGAGCAGCATATCATCGGTTTGGAAAACGTTCAAACAAAAGCAGCTCCCGCCCTTGAACGAAACGAAAGCTTGCAAGCGAGCAGTCCCATGGATGTTTTCGAGTCTGCAAGCAGCCAGGAAAACTTTTTCAGCGAGGAAATCTCATCCAGGTTCAGTGCGTTTTCCGACGAGAACAACACCCCCAATAATGAATTGGAGGTCGAGGAACTTTACTCCATGCACGATGGGTACTCGGCAGATGACGACTCAATGAGAAATGGTCATTCAGAAGCAGCATCGGAACTACATTGGACACCTGCGGGGTCTACTGCTCCAAGTGGAGATGGAAAGCTGGAAATTCAACAACAGAACGAGGCAGAAAGAGATCTCAGCAAAGATGGGAAAGAGTCAGATGAACGTGAAGGTTCCACGGTGGACGTAAACCAGCAGCTTTTATCTCGACTTCACGATTTAAGTGCGCAACAACACGAGGACGAACTGGTACACAGTCTTCCCTCGGATAGTAAAGCGCAAGGAAACGAAATCGGCAATCATAAGGTGGACTCCGATGACGACAACGAGGTGGATCTCGATCGCCAAATGGATAAGCAAGACGTGGAAGAGCATCAACAACACGCTGAAAGCACTATTTCCAGCAGTCGTCAGCTGGAGGAAATCGAACGTCCCACAAGTCAACAAGCCTCTCCGAAGTTGCAAGCTTTTGACACCTCAAAGAGCGATGGTGATGCTATATGGGCAGCGGAAGACAACACGTCTGACAAGTCGGAGGAATCTTTGAGCTCCTCCCCAAGGTCTCCAGTTTTCGGCGTCCTGTCACCCGCTAAATCGGCAGACAGCCTTGAAAGCGAAGTTGCAACGATACTGGCGCCGAGTTCTCCAACGTCCCAGTCGATGCCGTCTCCAATGCCGGAAGAAATGCCACCGCTACCTCCACTGCCTCCACTAAGGTGGCGGACTTCGTTGTTCATGCCAAGGGACAGCGGACTATTCCAACGCGAGCCTCCAAGCTTGGAAGTTGGCGCTGGTGATCATCTCGCTTCAGCGCATGAGCCTCCTCCACAAGTATTGGTGGCGTCAGAGACTTCTCCATTCCAAGCTGTAGACTCGCCGGAGCCTCAGCCACTGGAGGATACCATCGACAGGATTTCCTCACAGCCAGAAACGTTAGTCGACAAGCCACTTCCAGATTTACACTTGCCGGATCCGGAGCCACCTTCACAACCTTCCAGCTTCTTGTCACGGTCAATCGACGTGGACAGTTTGGAACAACATCCAAGCTCGCAAAGCTTGGCCAACAAAAATATTTCAAACGACGATCCAGCTGATGCCATTCCTGTGTCTACAATGGATGAGTTTCGGGAAGAGGCTGAATCGCAAGAGCCGAGTGATCCAGAAACATCTCCTAGGACTGTCCCGTTGACGGTGGCTGACGTACCTCCAGCGCTACTCGTTGACGACAGCCAGTCGCTCGCAGCAACTGGCTTGTCTCATCCGGATGACAAAACTTGTCCCGATGCAACAGTGCACGAATCCTTGGTGCCACCTCCAGCCGAAGACAATGAGGTGCCTACAATTGCATCAGCCAGAGAAGATTTGTCACATCTCGACGACAGTCAACCGCTTATGGAAGTTTCGGTGTTCGCTCCCGCTTCACCGCTCACGGAACAGCTCCCCGGTCCAGGACCTGTGGCAGAAGCTCGCGGCCTGCCAGAATCATCGCTGCCACCTCAAGGTCACTCGCCTACAGATGCTAGCGAATCTCCACAAGCTCCTTCGTCACCAAGAACTTTTGACGACTTGCGGGAAGCGTCTGTGCCACCTCAAAGCCACTCGCCAGGAACTATCGACGACTTGCGAGAAGTGTCCGTGCCACCTCTCAGTCACTCGCCTACAGCTGCTAGAGATTCTCCACAAGCTCCTTGGTCGCCAGGAACTATAGACGACTTGCGGGAAGCGTCTGTGCCACCTCAAAGCCACTCGCCAGGAACTATCGACGACTTGCGAGAAGTGTCCGTGCCACCTCTCAGTCACTCGCCTACAGCTGCTAGAGATTCTCCACAAGCTCCTTGGTCGCCAGGAACTATCGACGACTTGCAAGAAGTATCCGTGCCACCTCAAACCCACTGGCCTACAGATGCTAAAGAATCTCCACGAGCTCCTTCGTCACCAGGAACTATAGACGACGTGCGAGAAGTGTCCGTGCCACCTCGTAGCCCGTCCCCGACAAAGGAGTTCCCAGACGCATCCTCGCCAGTTCAAGCTGCTCAAACTCAACCTCAGTCGCCTGTAAGAACAGAAGTATCCATACCATTACAGAGCCCGGAGTCGTTCACGGCGTCAAAGGACTCGCCAGAGGCACTCGTGCTACATCCAGTAGGAGAGCAGTCGGTGGATCCACCAGAGGTTTTGAAGTCACCTCCATCTCGTCCTGTCGATGACAGCCCGACACCCCCACCACCACGAGGCAATCTGGACGAGGAGCCAGAAACTTTTCCAGCTGATGCGCCATCACCCTCCAGGAAAGATTTGCCGGGTGATGCTCTGATACAAGCAATCTCCGTGCATGACAGGACCAAGGTAACGTGCAATCACGGGAAGCGTCGTACCTATGCTGATGGTTTGCTATATGTCACAGCTCAAGAGGGTGCCGTCGGACGTCCCGGGTGTGCCAAAAGCTCCTGACGAACGGGAAGTTTTGCTGGAGCAAATCCGTTCCCAGGTAAACATGATTGCACTTGAACTTTCTCTGTTTTCTATTCTTTTCTTCTGCTATCTCGTTGTTTGTTTGCTGAGCTACAAGTCGCTCGTCTGCATGTTTCACAGTCCTTCAACCTCCGGCACACGATCGTAGAGAAGAAGGAAATCAAGGAGACGACCCCGCGTCTTGTCACAAACATTAACGTGGCTGCCATCCTGGAGAAAGCAAACGCGATCAGACAGGTACTCTTTCTACGGTTTGCTCTTGTTTTCACTGGAGAGGTTCTCAAATCATGGTTAATCTCTTGCAGTCTCTCGCGGACAGTGAAGACGAGGAAGACGATTGGAGCGAGTGACGTTCGCTACTTTGGTAAGGCCTCCTTGTTTTATCTGTGAATATGTTATACATATATGTTCTTTGGTCAAGCGCTTCCAATTGGAAGAACTCTTGACGGATCCAAAATTCTATCGCAACATTGCAACGTTCCAAAGGAGGGTCAAAGTTTCCGCCAGAGATTCTTCGATGTTCTCTTTTTGCCGGTGGACTGTCGCTTTTAACTCTGGATTTCCCTTGTCTCGCGTTGTCTAGGAGAATGAGATTCATCGTCCTACAAAGATGATTATGGTCGAGAGCGTACAAGAAAGGAAAACGTTAACAACTTTGTAAATCACACGGGAAATACATAACACTCGAGCTCCTGGATTTGCAGGAAACATAAACGCGTCCCTGCCACTCCGGCTTAGAAAGAAGGCTACCATCGCCACGGCGCTCGACTTAAAGCCACTTACTTCCAAGCGCCTCCTTTTGCCTCCGGAAAGATTTTTCGCCTCTGAAAAGAACAGGACGTTGATTCTTACTCGTTCCTGAGGCCGGTGGAAATCTTCCTCAAAACCAGAGTCCCCAAGGAGAGAAAGATAAATCCCGGCGTACTTCACAGCGGTCGACCGTAGCGATACATTTAAGGAAGGCTGCCTGTGCGAAGTCTCTTGCCAGGAGGCCCCTGTTCTTGCGAGGTCTACCATTTTTTTTTCCTTTTTGTTCTTGCGCTCTTGTCTTGTCAAGATGGAAGCGTAAATGCTGCTGGTGACGAAAAGACCAGCATAACCACCACTGGTAGATAGCTCCCTAAGCTACGAAGGCCCCAGAAGAGCTTTGCCATTCTCCAGCAAGCAAGAAAAAAACCGATTTTTTTAGCTGATCACGAAAGAAAGAGATCAAGAGAAAACATTTTAAAACAGTACCTGAAAAATGTGATGCCACCGTATCTGTGCGGGAGGATTTGTTTTCGGGTTGGCGTGGCCATCGTGATGCTAGTAGGCTGTCTATCATCTTTCTTTTCGTGTATGGATCCCAGCAACACGGTGTTTCGATCTAGTTTTCCAATACAAGTTAGCTAGCACATTTAAAACAATCTTGTCCCTGTAGCGTAGAACACTGTGTTTGTTTCTTGTATAGAAATCCCGAGTTAGCTTGCATGGAGACACCAGATCTAAAGCAATCTCGTACCTGTAGTGTAGAACATCTTATATGGCTCTCGTACTGCGATTGGCGGAGCGTTTCGGTGCAGTGGCTGGCCGGAACGCCAACCCTCCGTGTACACACTGCGGCCTGGAAAGAACAACACAGCTATGTCTCCGGACCATGATTGGAATTGTTGAGGTGAGAATCATTCAATTTGGAATTGCCTTTAGCATTTCCAAATCGCTAAAGGCAAATTCCTTGTCTGCCATCCAAGCACTGTAGCGTAATATATAGCGTTGAATGAAGGAGCTTCGTCTCGTCCCTGGAAGAAGGAAGAGACAAGAAAACGAATATTAGTAATGCCATCCACTCTAATCCCGGAAAGAAACCATGCCTTGGTTTCTATGGTTTCCAGTCCCGCTAATTCCCACCACTTACCAGAAACCACGGGCGACGATAGCGAGTCACGACGATGGAGAGGAGTTGAATAGGACTGCAGTAGAGAGCGAGTGAGTGACCACCAAGAATAGAGTAAAATGTAAATGGCTTACGGACAGAAGGAGTCACATCTTTGGCAGCTCAAGTTGAATGCTCCTGCTCCTGTGCGCTTGCCGTCCATCCATGATCCATCCATCCCTTCAATCTCTTTCCTTCGCCATTTGTTGCATCAAGCTTTGGCATTTGTAAGTTCGGTTCATCCTCCCCTTCGTCTTGTTAGCCGTGTCGCTAATCTCGCTGGCCTGCCTGACCGACGGCCTCGCTCCAACATTTATATCCTTGCATATTTTTCTCTTTTCTTTCTTCCGCTTTGCTTGCCATCCCACGCTCTAGAGCAATCTGTTCACTGTGATGGGAATTGCCGTGCGCCGACTGCTGGAATTTGGTGACAGCAACCCCTGCAGCAACATAAAGCTCTCCTCAGCCAGGGCGGGATATAACACAATGGAAAAAGAAAGGAAAGGAAGAGAGGAATTCAAACCTGTTGAGTTGCGGGAAGTGTAGTTATGGCATAGATAGCAGAGCTGGGCAGACGTAGCAGCAGCTGCAGACAAACAGCTTGTTGCCTCCGTTTTAAGTGTCCATTGCTTTCAGAGCCAGATGAGGGGATTAAAGTCCGTCCTCCCCTCCCCCCCTTGATCATGTTAACCACCTGCTGTTTGGTAGGCTCGCCCGGAATATGAAATAAGAAGGCCTTCTCCTCGGTCAAACTCTTCCAAAAGAGAGCTCATGTTGTCTACAGCAGCAATCCACAAGCACGCTGCTAAGTTGCTGCTGCTTCTCGTCGTCGCTTTTGTTCTTCCGCAAGTCAATAATGCGACCACCGCCGCCACCACCGCTGCTGCCTCCGAGCCGCAAATCCTCTTGAGCTTCAAGGCCAGCATTTCCGATCCGCTTGGTCACCTCGGCGACTGGCAGCTCCCTCAGAATGGCTCTTCCTCCTTTGAGCATTGTTCCTGGTCCGGAGTGTCCTGCGATTCGATTTCTCGGTCCGTCACAGGCTTGGACCTCCAGAGTCGAAACTTATCCGGAGCGCTCGACTCGACGGTTTGCAATCTCCCCGGCCTGGCTTCTCTGTCGCTCAGTGACAACAACTTCACGCAGCTCTTCCCGGTCGGTCTCTACAGCTGCAAAAATCTCGTCTTCCTGGACCTCAGCTACAATAACTTCTTCGGCCCGTTGCCGGACAACATCTCGTCCCTGCGCTCCTTGGAGTATCTCGACCTCGAGTGCAATGCTTTCACAGGTCCCATGCCGGACGACATCGGGAATCTCTCGCAGCTCCAATACTTCAACGTGTGGGAGTGCCTTCTCACGACGATATCCCCGGCACTGGGAAAGCTCTCCAGGCTGACCAATCTCACGCTCTCCTACAATCCTTTCACCACGCCCTTGCCACCAGAGCTTCGCCACCTCAAGAGCCTCCAGTCCCTCAAGTGTGGCGGCTGTCAGCTCACAGGCAGCATTCCCGACTGGCTTGGAGAGCTGAAAAATCTCGACTTTCTGGAGCTGACATGGAATTCTCTGTCGGGCATCATTCCATCTTCCATAATGCACCTCCCAAAACTCACATCCCTGGAACTCTACAGCAACAAGCTCACAGGCCCCATTCCTTCCGAGGTGGAGTTCCTGGTATCGCTCACGGACCTCGACCTCAACAGCAACTTTCTCAATGGCTCCATTCCGGACACGCTTGCGAAAATTCCCAATCTTGGACTCCTCCACCTCTGGAACAATAGTCTCACCGGAGAGATCCCCCAAGGCCTGGCCAGTCTGAGTAAGTTATACGACCTCTCCCTGTTTGGCAACCAGCTCACAGGTATCATACCGGCCGAGCTAGGACTTCACACCAGTCTCGAGATATTCGACGTCTCCACAAATCTTCTCACCGGAGCGGTTCCAAGCGGCTTGTGCACCGGGGGTCGACTTCAAAAGCTCATCTTCTTCAACAACAGCCTTTCTGGAGGAATCCCGTCGGCCTACGAAGACTGCGAGTCTCTCGTTCGTGTCCGAATGTATCACAACAAGCTGTCTGGAGCGCTTCCGAGCGGGATGTGGGGACTGCCTCGTATGACCATCTTGGAAATTTACGACAACAGCTTCCAAGGCTCGGTGCCGCCGCAGCTCGGGCATGCCACTAATCTCCAAACGTTGAGAATCCACAACAACAAGTTGACCGGAACGGTTCCCACGGACATTGACAAGCTGCAAGTACTGGATGAGTTCACGGCATACGGAAATAAACTCTCAGGTACTATACCGGACAATCTGTGTAAGTGCTCCTCGATGTCAAAATTGCTGCTGGGATCAAACCAGTTGGAAGGAGAAATTCCAAGCAACATCGGGGACTTGAGCAGCCTTGCCATCCTCGACTTGTCCAACAATCATCTGTCCGGTTCCATACCACCATCGATCGTAAAGATGGTGTCACTCAACTCGCTGGACCTCTCCAGGAACAACTTCAGCGGCGACATTCCTCCGGTGCTGACCAGAATGAGGCTCAAAGATTTCCTGCTCTTCAACGTCTCGTATAACGACTTTTCCGGAGTGCTTCCACAAGCACTGGACGTCCCCATGTTCAACTCGAGTTTCATAGGCAATCCCAAGCTTTGCGTCGGAGCTCCCTGGTCTTTGAGGAGGTCCATGAACTGCCAAGCGGATTCCTCTAGACTCCGCAAACAACCTGGCATGATGGCCTGGATAGCAGGAAGTGTTCTTGCGTCGGCAGCGGCAGCGTCAGCCCTGTGCTCATACTATCTGTACAAAAGATGCCATCAGCCATCGAAAACGAGGGACGGGTGCAAGGAGGAGCCATGGACAATGACCCCGTTCCAAAAACTCACGTTCACGATGGACGACGTTATGAGATCGTTGGACGAAGAAAATGTCATCGGCAGCGGAGGTGCTGGAAAAGTTTACAAGGCAACGTTAAAGAGCAACAACGAGTATAGCCACCTCGCAATAAAAAAGCTGTGGTCCTGTGACAAAGCGGAGATCCGGAACGACTACGGCTTCAACACTGAGGTTAACATCCTGGGAAGAATTCGACACTTCAACATCGTTAGGCTTCTCTGCTGCTGCTCGAATGGAGAAACCAACCTGTTAGTATATGAGTACGTACCAAATGGCAGCTTGGGCGACGTCCTGCACCACCCCAGCACAAAAATCTCTGGAGTTCTCGACTGGCCAGCTCGGTACAGGATTGCTCTCGGCGCAGCACAGGGGCTCTCGTATTTGCACCACGACTGCGCTCCGGCCATCCTCCATCGTGATATCAAGTCGAACAACATCCTTCTCAGCGACGAGTACGACGCACTACTAGCTGACTTTGGCATCGCAAAGCTCGTCGGGAGCAACTCCTCCACCGAGTTCTCGATGTCGGTCCTTGCAGGATCTCATGGCTACATTGCACCCGGTACGTATCTTTAGTCATATAGCATCCATCGCATTTTTCACGAGAACTTCAACATCCAAATGCATAGCATTCACCATTTTTTTCTCCTCGTTTTTCTTTCTCTCTCTCGTGCATTGCAAGCTATTTCATTTTTCTCCTCCTTTTTTCCATTTTTCTCCTCCGCTTTCCGTTTTTTTCATGCAGGCAAGAAAGAAAAGCAAGAGAATAGATCACGCATTTCTTCCAGTAGCATCACCAAGAAGCACAGGAAAAAAGAAAGAGCTAATGCTTGTGCTTACCATTTATTTTGGCAGAGTACGCCCACCGGATGAAAGTGAACGAGAAGAGCGACGTCTACAGCTTCGGCGTCGTGCTGCTAGAGCTCGTCACGGGCAAGAAGCCGGTCGGAAGCCCTGAATTCGGCGACAACGGCGTGGACATCGTCACCTGGGCGTGCAACAGCATCCAATCCAAGCAGGGCGTCGACGCCGTCATCGATCCCCGCCTCTCGCCCGCGAGCTGCCGCCAGCGCGATCTCCTCCTCGTCCTCAAGATCGCCCTGCGCTGCACCAATGCCCTAGCCTCCTCCCGCCCATCCATGCGCGACGTGGTGCAAATGCTCCTGGATGCCCACCCCGGTTCGAATCCCCCCAAAATGTAGAGAATATGCGCACGCATCTTTACGGAACATTCCTTTCCAAATGAAGGTATCTTACATACATAGTAGCAAAGTGGATGTCTAGATGATCAAACCAAGCTCCCGCAAGAGACCCTCGTCCTTTAACAGGAACTTGGATGCTCTCGCAGGGCAGGCCCTGTTCTTACACTTGTATCGCGGCTGCGAGATCTTCCTGTTGTTGAAATCGCAGAAACTGGAGGGCTCGCCACAGGCGGATTGATCGATCGAGCGCGCTCGAAATCCCAGCTGTCGGGAAGGCCCTCATGAACGGGCGTGAACGGCGGATGGTTCTCTCCCCCAGGGGGCCGCCCCCTCTTTCTCTTCTTCACTGCCGAAGGGATCGCCGGCCGATAACCTCGAGCTTGATCCGGATCATCCTCAAACATCGCGGTGGGCGCTGGACGCGCGGGCGCTACCAAAGGCTTGATCTTCTCCTCCCGTGGCCTGGAAGCTGGAGGCGCGGGCGCTACCAAACGCTGAATCTTCTCCTCTCGTGTCCTGGAAGCCGAGCGCCATGGGAGCGATAGTGGATTTGGGGGAAGCTCGAGTGGCGGAGGCTCGTCGTGCTCCAGATAATCGGAGACCTCCCTGGTCATCGGGGAACACTGCTTCGCAACCCTGGACGAGATCCTCATTCTCCACTTCGACCGTTGTGGAAACCCTAACCCTATATATATATATATATACCCAGCGTTTTAAAGGTGGTTTCTATTTCAATTTTAAAGATAAAGCGGTTTAAGAAAATGTATTGAATAAAGTTTGTCTTTATCAAATTAATAAATACAAAAACTGAGCTTGGAAATCGCTCCTGCTGGGACTTCTTGACACCCTTGGGAGCCTCCTAAATAGATCATACGTTGGTCTTGAGGGCCATGCCAAAATGTTGTCATCCTTTCCAATCCCAAGTTCGTCTTCTTTTGCTTGGAGCCTGATAACCCAGGCCACAGAAGAATTGAAAAGCAAGACTCACTGGAATGCTGGCTGTTCCCGAGACACCCTTCACCACCTTCCTCTCCCTATTCACCTGCATAGTGTCTCCTTAACGTGAGCAGTCACGACATAGAGCACCGCCTCCTGGGTCCGCTCACCACAACGTCTACCAGATTATTCGAAAGCTGAATAAAGATGATTCCCTTGTAACCTTTCTAATTGCATTAATCTTTCTCATCATAACCAATGCCATATGTTTAATTATAATTACAAAAATTAATTATAATTTCAGGTATCTATCTTTCCTTTAAGGTGTATTATCAGCATTCATTGGAAGAGTTGGTTTATACCACTTAGTTTAATCTTTTCTGTTAAAATGTTGTAATCTATCCTCTTTTATCATAGAGAAGATGCACAATACAAGGGCATATGAATGTACGTTTATGTGCTTTGTATGTGGCCAATGTATAGTAGGTATGTGGTGTTTATTTCCAAAGGTAAAAACCTTATCATTATCAATTCTGTATTCTCAGTAAGATTTGCATTTAAAGTCACGACCTTAAATGTGTAAATACAAAACTTACAAACTTTATATTCTACAATTTTAAATCTGCTAGAGTCAGTCATTGAATATAAAATTTCTAGTAAATATTCATTTAGATCTGTAAATGCATCAGTGGTGAAATAGATCAGTATAGTCTTATGGTTTCATATTCTTCCATTTTGCAACTCATCAACAAAACATGAAGTTCCAAAAGTTTAAATGTCTTTATCTTTTTTACCCAAATCTTCTTATATGCTTGCTCTGAAGAAGAATGAAGGAGAAAAGCATAATCCTAAACACTAGAGAAAGGCATTGCTAAAAAACCTTACTCTTCAATCATGCACCTGGATAGATTACTTTCTTTCCTGTCTTTACTTTATAGTATTATATTTATACACACACATTTATTTATATACCTTAAAATATATAATATCTAGAAATTATTATATGATTCCTTACTAGGTGTAATAAATGGCAAATTTTTATTCAAGCCTTTAATAGTGGATCAAATTGTCCAATAATATATATAAAGGTATTTATCCCAATTATTTATATTCCAGTTATATAATTACAATAAAATAATTAGTGAAGATAATCTTAAACTTTAATTGAAATAAATTTTGTACAGATCAATTTAAATATTGATTTTTTACTTTGCAATAGCACAAACTACATAAAAAATTATAACATTAGTATTTTGTAAGAAAAAAAAGACATTAATTTGAAATATGGTCGATAAAAGTTAAAATGTAAAATAAAAGGTTTATAAAAAAAATTGTACCCATTTTTTAATCAGTTAAAGTTTTTAATAATTAAGCATCTTTGCTTGGGTTTAAGTAATACTGGTTTAGGTGACATTTTGAAAAGTTTAAATTCATAAGCTTACATTATAAGAGTGAATTTTTATATATTATTTAATCCTTTATACTTTTATTATTGTAAATGTAAATTTGACTTAAAACTAAAGACAAGAAATATTACAAAATAATTTATTTATAATTTGTTTCAATTCTAATTAGATTTTGTAAGACTTTTTCTTGAAATATTATAATATTTTCAATTTTTATTTTATTTTTTATTTTATTTACCTAAATATTTAGAAATATTTTTAATATGTCAGCTTTATATAATCAATAATTAATTTTTATTAGCAATAAGATTATGATGTAATGTTAAAAAATTTAGAATGTACTTCTACAATATTCTTTTCATTAGCATCAATTGGATTAATAAATAGGAATAACATTACTATTAGCAAACCAAATGTTACTTCATACAATGCACAACAAATTATTAATATTTTAAGTTTATTATTTCAATAAAAAAATTTACTATTGGTAAATTTTACAAACACAAATGGTCTGGTGTTCATAAGTTAAAATAAATTTGTCAGAAATTTGCCAATTTCATCAACACAAAGGATCAAACTTTGATGGCGAAGAGAAAACGTCTTGTTCACATCTGTTTCGTCAAGACTCTATGAGACAATAATTTTTTCATAGAAGTACTAGAGCTTTCTTAAGAAATTGCATGTGGTTTTGACTAGATCTCTACTGAACGTTTACTATCTCAACGTGGTTGTTTGTACCTCACTCTTAAAACTATTTTATATTCACTTCAGTTGAAGTCTCCTGCAAACATAAAGTCACACCTATGTTTTTTTCCCTCATCATACATTCATGCATCTTTGTAATTGAAAGTGAGCATCTTTGGGATAAACTTTCTTAGTTAATTTACCTTCATCATACCAATGACTTGGGAGGGTATTTTCAAATAATCATCTATTCAGTTTTTAAAGGTTGAAGTTTACCAGATGGAAAATAAAGGTCCATGTGCTCACTAACTAAAGCTAGTAATGAAAACTATCATATTTAATAATTACTCTAGATGATCAAACCAAGCTCCCTCAAGATCTTCTCGTCCTTTAACAGGAACTTGGAGTCACGCTTACAGCAGACCTTGTTTTTACACTTGTATCGCGGCTGCGTGATCTTCTTGTTGTTAAAATCGTTGAAACTGGAGGGCTCGCCACAAGTCTTGCAAGGCGGTTTGATCGATTTTGCTAGCTCAAGATCATCGCTGGTGGGAAGGCCTTCGTGGGCGGGCTGGAACACTGCATGGTTATCTTTCCCAGGGGGCCGCCCCCTCTTCTTCTTCACAGCCGGAGCGATCGCTGCCTGGAGCTCCCGATCTTCATCCGGATCATCCTGTGTGGCCACTGGAGGCGGCACCTCTCGTGCCTTGGCGGCCCGGGGCTCTTGTTCCTTGCGTTGCCTCTTTGGAGGTGATGATGGGTTTGGAGGAAGTTCGTCGTCCATTGGCGGAGGCTCGTCGTGCTCCAGATAATCAAAGGCCTCCTCGATCAGAGGGGAGCACTGTTGTGCAAGCAGGTAATACTCGAACAAACAGATCCTCATCTGTTGTGGAAATCCTAACCCTCTTCATGAATATACATTTTTCTATTTTATAGATAAGAAAATTTAAGGGTTGGTAGGCACAAAAGGGAACTGAGATATTCGACATCTCCACAAATCTTCTCACCGAAGCGGTTTCAAGCGGCTCGTGCACTGGGGGCCGACTCCAGAAGCTCATCTCTTCAACAACAGCCTCTCTGGAGGAATCCTGGTCTACTAGGACTGCAAGTCCGTTCGACCACAACAAGCTGTCTTTGGGATTGCCTCGTATCTTGGAGATTTACGATAACTATTTCAAAGGCTTGGTGCCGTCGCAGCTCACTAATCTCCAGACGTTGAGAATCCACAACAACAAGTTGACTGGAACGATTCCCACGGACATTGACAAGCTGCAAGTACTGAGTGAGTTCAGGGCGTATGGAAATAAGCTCTCAGGTACCATACCGGACAGTCTGTGCTCAAAGTTGCTGTTGTGATCAAACTATCTGGAAGGTGGAATTCCGAGCAACATCGGAGACTTGAGCAGCCTTACCATCCTTGACTTGTCCATCACTGTCCGGTTCCATACCACCTTCGATCGTAAAGATGGTGTCACTCAACTCGTCCAGGAACAAGCTCAGCGTCGACATTCCTCCAGTGCTGACAAAAATGAGGGTCAAAGATTTCCTGCTCTTCAACGTCTCATATAACAATTTTTCTGGAGTGCTTCCACAAGCACTGGAAGTCCCCATGTTCAACTCGAGTTTCATAGGCAATCCCAAGCTTTGCGTAGGGGCTCCCTGGTCTTTGAGGAGGTCCATGGACTTGCAAGCAGATTCCTCTAGACTATGCCTGGCATGATGGCCTGGATAGCAGAAAGTGTTCTTGCATTGGCACCGGCAGCTCTACATTGCACCCACAGCATTCACCATTTTTTCTCTCTTTTTTCATTCTCTCGTGCATTGTATTTCATCCTTGTTGCCATTTTTCTCTCTTTCTCGAATAGATCACGCATTTCATTCCAGTACCATCAGCAAGCAGCAAAGACAAAAAGAAAAAGAGCTAATGCTTGCTTACCACAGAAATCGGATCGTCAAGCTGCTAGAGCGTCACACAAGAAGCCAGTCAGAAGCCCTAAATTCGGTGTCATCTGGGCGGCATCTAATCCAAGCAGCAATCCCCACGAGCTGCCAGCACGATCTTCAAGATCGCCCTGCCAAAAGTCCAAAGAATGTAAATCAATATTTTCAGTATGTTGGTTCTATAAATGACTATTTTGCCAATCGAAATGGAACCTGATCATTTTAAGATGGTGTTTACATTTTGTAAAAAAAGTTTATATTAATTATTTGGAATAAGAAAATCCATTTTTAAATTTATTTCATAGTAGATAGTAATGTTATTCAAAAGAGCAACTTAATAAAAAGTAACAGCAATATATGTATATTCATTTTCTAAATTATTAAACTGTTAATAAATTTTACTTTTATAAGGTTTTGTGAGGGCCAAGTGTACGGTTACGATGCCGTATACTAATATTAGCGTAGTGAGATTTTGGTAGCCGTCGGATTGGTTTCAATTTGGACCACTCGCTCCTATATATAAGTTAGAGTTTTTGGGCTAATTAATATGCACATTTTCTGTATTCCCTTTCCATATTCTAAGCACTCACATTAGTGAAGGTGAGGGGCACCTTTGATTGTCCCTAAGGAGTGTTTGAAATTGGGATTTTGGTTTAGATCTAACTTTTGCATCATTTATATCTAACTTTTTCCATTTCTTTTCTTTTGTTCTTTCTTTTCAGGGTTTTGGTTTAGATTTAGCTTTTTGTGTTGTCTAGATCTACCATTTCCTTCTAGCTTTTTGTCATTTTTCTTCTTTTGCTCTTTCTTTTTCGTTTATCTTCATGCTAGATCAGCAATCTCCTCCTTTGACTCTAGAGCAGCAGTTGGTACAATTGCTTGATGCTATGCACTTGCAATTGAACAACCAAACTCAGTTGATGGTGGCATTCACGGCACGTGGTACAACTCCTCCTGCTCTTGGTGCCAATCCTCGCGTTCGGCTGGAGTTCTTTCGCGGGAATCCTGGGGATGATGTGTACCATTGGTTCAATCACTTCACGGTGATTGCCACATATCATTCTTGAGATGATGCTCGACGTTTGCGTGAGTTTCCCACATGTCTCCAAGGGATGGCATTGCAGTGGTACAATGGTTTGAGCGTAGCCACTTGTGGGGATTAGAGTGTTCTCCCGGACGTCTTCAAATGCTCCTTCGGACATGCTGATGATTATGATGATGCTTTCCAACAATTGCATCGTCTTCGCCAAGGGCCATCTGAGTCGGTGATGCAATTTGGCATTCATTTCCGAAGTCTTTTGTTTTGTGCGGAGCCAAATATGTTGGAGTGGATCAAGCTAGGAATGTTGTGGCCAGCACTTCGTCAAGATCTTGTCGGACTTGTGCATGCACTTGCTCCTGCCACCCTTGATGATGCTCTTCACTTGGCACAACGTTATGAGACATCGCCTCTTCCACTTTTTGTTGCACGTCCTTCCGCTCCACTTCCTATGGGTGATGGTCCTATTCCAATTGAGGTTGATGCTGCTATTGCTCGAGTCCAAGGACAAGTGCGAGGACGTGGTCGTGGCTGTGATGTTCGCTGCTGGGCGTGTGATGAAGTTGGTCATATTTATCGGCGTTGCCGTCGTTTTCCGGATTGGCGACCTCCATTTCCTGGGTGGAGACCTTGGCGTCAGCAACGTCCCGTGGGTGCTGTTGCAGTGGAAGGTCTGGACACCAAGATGCCTCCGGGATACGAGGAGTCGCGCGAGTAACGGAGGGACCTTGCGCGAATAAATCAGTGACCCCTCCATCTTTCTTTCAGGAGTATCATCAAGGGGTTCACTCGGCACCGGTTCATCCAGTGTTTACTTTCCAAGCTCGTTTTTATAACAAGAGGTCTCCTATTATTCTCTCCGTGTTGGTTGATACAGGTTCGAGTTTATCTTCTATTGCTCGACCTGTTGCCACACGTTGTCGTCTACACTTGCGTCGTGCTGCGGAACCAGTTTTCATTCTTTATGGCAACGGACACATGTATGTGCATGGGATGAGGTGGACCTGGTTGTGCGTGTGGGTGATCACGAGCTTGAGTTGCAGTCGTTGCGGGTGGTGCCGAGTCAAGCTTTTGACCTCATTCTTGGTATGGATTGGTTGCAATGCAATCATGCCAAGTGTGACTTTGAGGCTTCTCCCCCTTGTCTCATATTTCCTTATGTTTCATCCATTCCTCTCACTTTCATACCTCTTTGTCCCTCTACTTCTACCTTTGCTTCCATTACTTTTGTTCCCCCACTCTTTCCTTCTGTGTTTTCATCTTGTTCTGCTTTTCCCTTTTCCGATCCCTCCGACAATCTTTGTGTTGCAGTAGTTGACCGGCTCATGAAGGAGTATTCTGATCTCTTTGAATTTGACCTATCATCTGGGCCCAAGATTGCCACACGTCATCCGATTCCAACTGGGGATGCTCGTCCAATCAAGGTTCCTGTTCATCGTCGGTCACCTAAGGAGATCAAGATTTTACAAGCAAACGTCAAGGAAATACTGGAGAAGGGTGTTATTCGGAAGTCGCGGAGTCCTTGGGCATGTGAACCTCATCTTGTGACGAAGTTTGATGGGAGTGTTCGTTTCTGCATTGACTATCATCCGTTAAACGAAGTGACGATCCCAAATGTGTATCCTCTTCCTCACACTGCTGATCTCTTGGATCGTCTGGGGCGAAGTCGTTGGTTCACCAAGCTAGATCTTACTTCTGGGTATTGGCAAGTACCGATGGCTGAAGAAGATATTCTTAAAACTGTTTTTCATACATCATTTGGTTTGTATGAGTTCTTGGTGATGCCGTTTGGTTTGAACAATGCTCCAGCAACTTTCCAGCGGATGATGGACGAGGTTCTTTGCGATATGCCGGAGGTGACTGCTGACTTCATTGATGATGTCTTGATCCACTCGGAGGGGACGTGGGAGGAGCACGTTCGTGATGTTTGTAAAGTGTTGGATCGGTTACGCGACGTTGGTTTAAAGCTGAAGTGGTCAAAGTGCGTGTTTCAGTCCAAGGACACAACTTATCTTGGGTACCGTATTTCTTGTGAGGGTTTGCAAGTTGATCCTGACAAACTTGTGGCTGTTCTAAAGTTCCCTACTCCGAAGTGTGTGAATGATGTGCAGCGCTTCTTGGGTAAGGTGCAGTATCTCGGTCGTTTTGTGGATTATCTTTCCGATCGCACTACACCATTGCGAGCGTTGCTAAAGTCATCAACGTCATCTTTCATCTGGTCTCCGAATTGTGAGCGGGCGTTCGTGGATCTCAAAGAGCTATTAACGACTCCTCCAGTTTTGGCATATCCTGACTACACTCGACCTTTTATTTTGCGCGTGGATGCTTTTGACATTGGTCTTGGAGGTGTGTTGATGCAAGAGAGCTCGAGTGTGCCTGGTCAGTGCCATCCCATTGCATACATAAGCCGTACATTACAACCAACGGAGATGAACTACTCCACGACGAAGAAGGAATGTTTAGCAGCAGTCTGGGGTTTCAAGAAACTTCATGCATATCTACATGGTTCTCGGACGTTACTTGAAGGTGACCATGCTGCTGTTACTTCATTATTGAAGTGGAAGAACCTAGTTGGTTGTACGGCTCGATGGGCTTTGAAGCTTCAGATATATGATTTCGATGTTGTTCATCGCCCAGGGAGTTCTATGGCTAATGCTGATGCCTTTTCTCGAGCTCCTCTTCCTTCTCCACTCACTTCTCATGTTTCTGACGAACTTATTGTTCCGGCATCTGTGGATTTTCTAGATGAGGATTCTGTGCCGTCGGCGGTTGCTGTCCTTGACGTTCAGTGTCCACAAGGTGCAGAGCAAGATCTACCTTCTCTTGATGAGGTTCGCGAGGCTCAAAAGATTGAGCCATGGATTCGAAGGCTTCGAGATGGGTTTGAGAATCCTGCATCACTTGCTGATGACTTGCCTTTCTGGCATTTACATTCTCAATATCGCTTTGAAGATGGCCTTCTTTATTTTGTGGGGACGGATCCTAATGATCATTTGCGGCTGGTGGTGCCTTCGGTGTTTATTCCGTAGTTTCTCCATGCCTACCATGATTCTCCTGTTCTAGGTGGGCATATGGGACACTGTCATGTCACCGAGAAGCTGCGCAGGTCTTTCTATTGGCCGGAGATGCGACGTGATATTATCCGGTATGTGCGTAGCTATGTTTGGTGCCAAGCTCGTAATACTCCCCCTCGTGCTGCGGAAGGACAGTTGGAGTCAATTGCGGTTTCCCGTCCGTTTGAGTTAGTGGCATTTGATCTTATGGGACCTTTTCCACGGTCGACTACTGGCAATGAGTATGTTATTATTGCTTCTGACTACTTGACTTGTTGGGTGGAAGTTGGTGCTTTTGCTAGCGCCTCTGCAACTGTTGTTGGATACTTCCTCCTCAATCGAGTGGTGTTCCAACATTCTTGTCCAAAGCGGATTCTTTCGGATAATGGTCCCGCATTTATGGCTGAGGCATTTCATGTTTTGACGTCTCGGTTGGGGATATGCCACACTTTCACGAGTGCTTATCATCCACAATCAGACGGTCTGGTGGAACGGCTTGTCTGGACATTCAAAGGGATGATTGCGAATTATGTGAACTTTCAATATTCGGATTGGGATGGTTATTTACTGTCTCTTCGGTATGCATATGTTACAGGGGTGCAGAGTTCTGTTGGTGCTTCACCATATAAACTCCTATATGGTCATGATCCAATATTACCAATGGAGCTGGGTTTACCTTCGCGATTGCCACGAGCTGCCGATGCCAGATCATGGGATCAGTATTTGACGAGCATTCTTCCACTTGTCCGAGCAGAGTCTGCCCAACACTTAGGCCGCGTACAAGTGGGACAACAACGGCGCTACAACTCCCATCATCGTCCACCTGCAGAGTATAAAGTGGATGATTTGGTGTTAGTTCGTTTTCCCCATCTTACTTTACGTGGTTTATCTAAGAGCTTCTTGCGCAATGGAAAGGACCGTATCGGGTGTTGCGGCAAGTTGGACCACAAGTTTATGAGGTTCAGCATAACGTTCAACAGGCCGATCCTCCAAAGATTGTGCATGTGCAACAGCTGAAACGCTTCATACAAAGGGATCAGGAGGAGTTAATACCACCTACAGATTCACCGATGCCTCCTCCTGATGTTCCTTTGGATCCTGGCCCATCTTCAAGAGAACCCTGATAGTCTTCCATTATCCCGAGAGGAGGGGATGATGTGAGGGCCAAGTGTACGGTTACGATGCCGTATACTAATATTATTGTAGTGGGATTTTGGTAGCCGTTGGATTGGTTTCAATTTGGACCACTCACTCCTGTATATAAGCTAGGGTTTTTGGGCTAATTAATATGGACATTTTTTGTATTCCCTTTCCATATTCCAAGCACTCACAGGTTTTATATATATATATATATATATATATATATATATATATATATATATATATGTCTTTATGTGTCTATGTGTCCGTGTGTCCGTGTGTCTGTGTGCAATGCTTTATCTAGTGTTTAGGATTGTGTTTTTTGTTCTTAATTCTTCATTCTCTTTTTGTTAGATTAAACTTTAAATTGTGATCATATTAGTGTTGCACCCATCTTTGGTGTGTTACTGTCTCTAACTTTCCTAAGATGTGATTACATAATTTGTCATGTTCTTGGTGTTTTACCATCTTTTGTTGATGTGGAGTATGATTGTAATATCTATTAGCGAGCTATGGATGATATAGTCTAAGTCTTGAAAAATATTCAAAAATCAAGTTTATTGAGTGGATTCCAAATTATGATAACAAGCTTGATTATTATGGAGATATCTTTGGAGATGAAATAGAGATTTCATAGGGTAGGTGTCAATCCTTGAATTTACCATTTAATTTTTTCTCTATACCTTCTATTCATTCTTAACTTTTTTTTTATTTCTTGGTTTGAGCCACTTTCTTATATTCCTAGTGTTCCTTCCTTATCAATGTTTCTTTCTTATAGAATGTCGATTATTTGCATTCATTCAGACATAAGTCAAGATGTATCATTTATTGCAATGTCATTTCATAACCTATAATGGTTTTCGAAGTCCATTGCTTTAGTTTAAAGTTATGCTTCAAGGTTAATTTGAGCATTTAGTAGTTGCACATAGAGTTGTAATTGATTCATCGGGATATTATAGTTGACTGACACTTATGCCATGGTTTTTGGTTTTGTTTCAATTTGTATGTGTGTGTGTGTGAGTGAGTGTTCGGGATATAGGAATAATTATATTAATTGAAGTTTAAACCCCTACTTATATACAAGAATGGATTTAGTCCCAAATGAACAATCTATATGCTTTAGTACTATAATTAGTATATTACCTAGTTAGGGTAATACATGTATATACATATAAATATTTACAAACCTTACACCATCCTCTCCTCCAGAAGATGAAAAAGTCATAATAATAAGTTAGGTAGAACATCTAGAACTTCTATTTTATAAATTACTACAAGAATTTGAAGCTCTCAAAAAATTGAGATATTATTAATGGCAATAATAGAGTGAGGCCAAACATAGATAACCTCACTTCATCTATCAAAGGATTATCAGCCTGCCAATAATCCTTTGAGACCATTATTAATTTAAACTCATGACCATAAATAAAATCTACTTTTACATTTTCTCTTTGATCAACATCCAAGACCTATGTGAACTCAGATTTATGACCTTTAGCCTTGTCCATGGGAAGTCAAACTCATTCCACATCCTCTTTATCCCTCCTTGAAAAAAAAAAGTTCTAAACCACTAACTTAATTCAAACTTGTTGCATTTATCCTCACTCTGCCATTTATGTTTGGCTTCATTCCACTATCACATTTATTGAACCTTATTATATTGGGGTTGAATATTCTATTTTAACTCGCTATACTTATCATTACTCCACAATCCATATCATTTGTCCTCACTCCATTACCATATTTATTTGTCTTTACTCTATTGTTGGGGCCAAACTCTTGTATGTGCCCTCTATCCCCTCTTCTGAAGAAAAAAAGTTTGAAATATCAAGGCAAAAAGGAGAAAACAAGAAATAAGAAGTAAAAAATATTGTGAAAGAAGATAAAATAGACAAAAAAGCATTGGAAGAAGAATTTTCAATAATTGTCAAAGTAGAAATAGGGAGAAAAAAAGGAAACATATTCAAAGCCTAGAAAACAGAGGATTTTATGTGATAAAATATTTTGGCTAACACGAGATGAGTAAAAGATTTACACATAATTCAACACTTGAAACAGAAAAATCAATAGAAAAGTCCATACTCTCAAGGTAATATATAAACCCTTTAATAGAAATAATAAAACAAAAACTCACAATAGCACTCACAACTAGAGATATGCATTTAACTTGAAATTTCGACCAAAATGATTCAACCCTAGAAATAAGGGAATACTCAACACCAAAATTTATCAAAAACTCTGCCAAAGAAACAAAAGCAAAATTCTCAACTTCCCACATATACTCAAGATCTAGATTAATATGAGAAGGATAGAAAACACTCAATTCAATATTAAACTGAAAACAAGAATCATAAGAGTCATAAATGATTGATATGCCAAGAAAAGAAATTATTGCAAATGAGAAAAGAACACTAGGAACATAAAAAGGTGGCTCAAACCAAGAAATAAAAAGGTTTAGAAAGAGCAAAAAGGTAAAAAAAAAGAATCGAATAACAGATTAAAGGATTGATAGTTACTCTGCAAAATCTCCAACTTATCTCCAAAACTATTTTCATAATAATCAAGTTCTTCATCACAATCTAGAATCTATTTAAGCTTGTAAATATCGTCATCCCATAAACTCAATCATTGAGTATTCTTCAAAAACTAGATTGTATCATCTGTAATTTGCCAATCGATGTCACAATCACGCTCCACATCAACAAGAGATGACAAAACATCAAGAATAGAACAAACTATGTAATCACTTCCCATAAAAATTGGAGACAACAATATACCAAGAATGGGTTTAATATCAATATAATCACACCTCACAGTATCAAAAGTTCAAACCAACAGAGCAACATTAGCAACCTCAAGTAATATACTCTTTGATTAATGATAACGTGGTATGGTAGAAGAAAAGAATGCAATGAAGATTATAAGAAAGAATAAATTTAAGCACAACAATAACTACAATTCTAGATCTTACAAAAAATTAATACAAATTAAGATCTAAAGAAAATAAAAAATTTAATGGGGTTTAGACACCTGCTTATATACAAAAATGGGTGGACCAGATTTAGTCTTAAATAATATACTTTAGTACTATAATTAATATATTACTTAGTTAGGGTAATATATACATACATACATACATACATACATACATATATATATATATATAGACACACATATACATACATACATACATATATATACATATAAATATATGTATGTATAATTGATAAAATGGAAGTTTATAATTTTAAACATATGTTTATAAATAAGAATAAATTAATATAAATGAATAACAACATAAAATATCTAAGAATATTCTAGGTATATCCACTACCACCCTAGTCCACATGTTTGATTAAGCAAACAAAAATTTATTTATAATATAAAAGTTATGAATGATTATAGACTACTTTGTTTATTGCCAATAGTAACTTTTCTTTAAGTTACTCTTCAAGAAGCAATAAAATATGAAATATTTTAATTCACGGTTGTGCTTATTCTAAAAAATGGACTAGATTTAATAGTTAAATCAATGTAGATCATTTAACTACAATGCCTTAAATTTTTTAATGAAAAGACAGAAAATTTGGAAGGTAAGAAAATTATATATTATGAACAAAATTCATATTAGGTATTTGGAACAAGAATATAATTAGTTACCAAATGCATATATGGTAAAAAAATTAAATTACTTTATAGTAAATATTAATATTAATATTTTTTTTGTTTCAGTGTTAAATTATAGTCACCATTGAGCTAATAATTTTAAAGTATGTTCTTTTAGTGTAATTAATATTTCTAGAATATCCAAGTACATTCTAGGATATTTTTCAATCAAACGGAGGAGAGGGATAAACTTTTATCAATTAGCACAAATTTTATATTGGATTGAGTTTCTCCTACACAGATAAATTTAAGCTGCAAAGATCCAATTTCAATTTAGTTTTAACAGTCAACTTATATCCAAGAAAAAAACACAAAGCTTCTTAATTCAGCAAATTATTATTACCGTTTATGATATCTTGTTTCTAATTTTGTGATTATGAGGAAAGTCAACCAGGCTATATGTAATCAGAAAGTTGACCAGGCCGATGTGTTAATGTGCTTGAAAAGATTGAACTTGTCTGGGTACACACAATGAATCCAGACGCCCAGCTCGGGATCACCCGAATTGTGATCCTCTTAATCCTGATCCAGGCTTTCCTAGCCGCTGGGAAGCTCCTCATGACGACGATTTTCCTCTCACCGATGCTGCCAGCAACAAGCTCCACGCCAGGTTCTTATCTCTCATTACTGCCATCCCTCCCAAGCTCATTTACGATGGAGCCACGGATCCATAGGCCATTCTTGACACCTTGTTCCTCCTGGATTCCAATTTCTCGCTGGTTCTCAACCTCTACTTTTACAACGTCGAGTACTGCGGCCCAAACTTTAGCCCCGACTTTGGTGGCACTGGGAGCAAGCTTTGCGCTGGATTCACGGCTCTCCTGCCGGATCTCCGAGGTCTCATGAACTTGAGCTATGGAGCGGCCTATGTCGCCCAAGGACAGTTCCAAGCCGGATACTACATCAAGGGCATGAACTTGAGAGGATCTAATGGATCGTGCTCGTCTCTTTCGGGTGGAAAATTCCACGGACCATATTGGCTACTGCTACGACTACGAAGACACGCGACTGAGTTACAGTGCTTTCGACAGGCTCTACCCGGGTTGCCGGATTCAATCTGCTAAAAAGCCCGAGTACGTGCTGGAGATGCGAGAGGACTGCAACGCTGTGTTTAGCGACACCACTACCAAAGAGGTTTTGTGGCAGTCGAAAACGAAGGGAAGCGGAAGGGACTGCGAGCTTGTTCTTGAAAAGACGGCGACGCTAGCTGTGTATGATCGAAACGGGACTGTCTTGGCGAGGTTTGGGACGAACAATTCCACGAATGCGTCCTTGTTTGCGGTCCAGGGAGATAGAAACATGGTGATCTATGCCATCAGCAACATGAAGACTCCAATGGCGGTGTGGAGCTCACACACTTTCAAAGGCGAGCTTTTAAAAGTTACAATGTGAATCTCTTACATGCTTCTTCTTTCTCACTAGATCCATCTTCTCCGAATGGATCGACGCCGCAGCCAAATGGTACCAGCTCTGTTTCGCAGCCTTCGTTGAGCTCCAAGTCGAGGCGAGGGATTCGAACGATTGCAGTCTCCGTAGGAGCGTTGGAGTGGCACTGGTGATTTTGTGTGTTGTGCTGATTTTGCGAAAGAAAAGAAATCGTAAAGCTAGCAGGGAAGCGGTGAGCTGGCTACCACCCGGTTCCAAGGCCAGGAAATACTCGTACAAAGAGCTCCAAGAGGCTACCAAAGGATTTCACAAGGACAACATGGTGGGCAGAGGCGGATTTGCGAGTGTGTACAAGGTAAGTCTCTGTTTCTTTCTTTCGAGAAGTCCTCGACTTTTGATCACACACAGGGAGTTATAGACAATCACTTTGTTGCCGTCAAATACTTGACTAGCTCCGACTTATCAGACAAGGCAAGGCGGGATTTCGAGAACGAGGTGTCTACGATTTGCCTCCTCCAGCACAAGAATGTTGTCAAGCTTTTTGGTTTCTGCTCTGAGAAAGAGCACAAGCTCATCGTCTGCGAGTTCATCGAGAATGGAAACCTATCGGACGCTTTGTTTAGTAAGTTTCGCTAGATCCATGAAAGAGTTATCATGCTTTCTCTCTCGGCAGGGTCTCCAGACAAAGGTTTGGAGCTAAATTGGACAGCTAGATACAACATCTGTGTGGGAGTTGCGCAAGGTCTGGCATACTTGCACAGAGAAACATCACAGGCAACCATCGTGCACAGAGACATCAAGGCCCTCAACATCCTTCTAGCAAGCAATCTCGAGGCAAAGATCTCGGACTTCGGCCTGGCAAGACTGATCCAGGAAGATCGGAGTTATATTAACACACGAGCCGCAGGAACAGTGTAAGTTTTTTGATGTCCAAAAACTTCAACTTCCATGGAGACCTCGAGCAGTCCAAATCTTTGACCAAAACTTGACCACGTTTGCGTTATTTAACTAAAGTGGTACTTTTACTCTGTCCAAATGCTCAAATAAGTTTACTGTGGCAGTGTCGCATGATCGCTAGGAATCAAAGCAAAGCCAGGATTTCTATTCGATTGGAAGAAAATGAGCACGAGAAGAGAAAGAGTCCATATACAAATGTTGCTTGGAAGTTTGGATGGATTCATCCTATATCCCAATTGCCTCTTGCGTAGGATTTCTATGTGTGAGGTGGTATTCCTTTCAGGTCTGTGTAAGATTATGCCTTTTGCAAATGGGATTTATTTGACCAATTCAGAATACTTAATATCTTTCACCACTTGATCAGTCATGCAATGCAGTGGAATTGCTAGATCCATCGAGAATCGTGGAACTCAGGCTTTTCACCAGTGGTTGTACTACTTGCACCTCCTGTTTTACTTCCACAGAAGAAGGTGATGAAGCTTCCACCTGCAAAAAACAGTGTTCTTAGATTCCAAAACGAGAAGAAACAAGAGGATGCTTTTCTCTCGATTGATACGTACTTGGGGTGACTTGACCCGGAAGATTGCTGCTGGGATTCTGGTCCTCGCTCGCCGTTGTCCTCCCTGGTTGCTTTCGGAGCTACTTGGAGTGGCTTGTAAGGAGCTTCGGAGACGGTGGGAAGAAAGCAGGGGTTCCATCCTGACCAGTATAGCCTCGGAAGGGATGCATTCCTGGAGTTGCGTACTGAGCAAACGGCCTCTCCACGGTGGAGCAAGGAGGAGAAAAGTATGGGAAGTAACCAGTGGCTGGCGGCCTGTTTGCAAACATTGCGTAAGGATGAATGCCGTAAGGCGGAGGAAGAGACAAACCGGGAGGAAGGAAAGGAATTGGCGGTGGTGGAATTTGCGAGCCTTGCGCCGGTGGTGCTTGAGGCTGCTGTTGTGGCTGAGAGGATGGAGGAGCTGCTGGTGATGGAGACGAAGGGACGAGAGGAGGAGGACCAGCAGCAGCGGGTGCTGCTGGGACTGGGAGAGGATATGGAAATGCGGACGCACCGAGCATGAGAGAGGGATCCACCGGCCACGACAGCGTGAGCCGGAGTCTCTGTTGGAGTTGCGAGTTGAGTTGGTCCGTCTCGGACTTGAGAAAAGCTTTCTCTTCTCTTAGCTCGCTCTTCTCCTGTGACAGCTGAAATAGAAACAAGCCGGTCCGTCGACAACTTGAACCAGGAAGAGAGAAAAACTTACGTCGCGGGATCCATCCAAAAGTGCTGCATGCTCTTTCTTTAGCCGCTTCACCATGGCTCGTAGCTCGTTTAGTTCCTGAACACTATCGCTCAAAATTGTTGCTTTGTCATTTTTAGGCCTGTCTGGATCTGTTGCAACCAAGCATCGTTTGCAGCGGATCCACACCTTAGCCTGGAAAGATTGAAAACTAGTATCAGATGCGAGAAGAGGAACGAGGAAGAACAAAAAACTACAGCCACAAAGAAAAGGAAAACGTTTACAAGAATTTAGCATGGATCAATCAAACGAAGACATGGTGCATGGAAGAGAACCACAAACAAAAGGAAAACGTTTGCAAGAATTCAGCGTGGATCAATCAAACGAAGGCATGGTGCATGGACAAACAAAAGGAAAACGTTTGCAAGAATTCAGCGTGGATCAATGAATCGAAGGCATGGTGAATGGAAGAAAACCACAAAAACAAAAGAAAACGTTCGCGCATTCGTCAAGAAAAAAAAACAGGAACGATAAAAGCGGTTTAAGAAAAAGGTTATTGAATAAAGTCTGTCTTTATCAAATTAATAAATACAAAAGCTGAAAAATATCTTAATATTACTATATCAAACCAAATAACTTGTTAATCGCTCCTGCTGGGACTTCTTGACACCGTTGGGAGCCTCCTAAATAGATCATACTTTGGTCTTGAGGGCCATGCCAAAATGTTGTAATACTTTCCAATCCCAAGTTCGTCTTCTTTTGGTTGGAGCCTGGTAACCCAGCCCACAGAAGAATTGAAAAGCACTGGGATGCTGGCTGTTCCCGAGACACCTCTCCCTCCCGGATCCGCTCACCACAACGTCTACCAGATTATTCGAAAGCTGAATAAAGATGATTCCCATTGTATTGTGCATCTTCTCTACGATAAAAGATTCTTTTGGGATAAAGTATACGGGAGATTACAAAAAGACTAAACTAAGTGGTATAAACCAACTGTTATAATGAATACTGATAATAAGATAGAGAACGTAGATACCTGTAATTATAATTAAACAGATGATAATTAAAACATATTTTAACTTTTATTGACTGTCTTTCAAACTATCTTTGTTTTCTTAAACAATACTAATGTTTATAATTTTTAATGTAGTTTGTACTAGTGTAAAAACATATTGCAAAGTAAAAAATTAATATTTAAATTGATCTATGTAAATTGTATAGCAATTAAAGTTATATATTATCTTTATTTATTATTTAATTGTTATTATATAATTGGAATATTAATAATTGTGATAGATTAACTTCATATATAATATAGGACGATTTGATAAACTATTGAAGGCTTGTGTAAAATAAAAAGGCTTATGAAGAAAAATGCACTCTTTTTTCTAATCAATTAAAGGTTTTAAGATACTTAAAATTATGCATCTTTGATTTGGATTTGAGTAATACTGAGATGAATAACATTTTGAAAAGTTTAAATTCATAAATTTATATTATAAGAGTAAATTTTTAAATATTGTTTTAAAATTTTATTAATTATTTTATTAATGCAAATGTGACATAGAGCTACACATAAGAAATATTATAAAATAGTTTATTTTTAATATATATATATATATATATATATATATATATATATATATATATATATATATATATATATATGTATTGACAAACCTTACACCATCCTCTCTTTCAAAGATGATGACAATAAATTAAATGGAATATTTCAAGCTTTTGCTGAGTGATTATAAACTACCATAAGAATATAAAACTCCCATAAAACCACTAATGTAATTGTTAATAACTATGATTGAGATAAAATCCAAAGCCATAACAAAAATATCACGACTATGGAATCATGATACATTAGTTGTAATTTTGTGTGTGCCAAATACTTGAACCAACCTTGAAAGTATAAATTTATATCAAGGCAAGAGACTTTAAGAGCCACTGCAATCCATAAAGCACCATTACAGCAAATAATACATCTTGTGTCTAAATTTGTCTATTGAGGATCCTCTGAGGTTATTATTAACTTGAACTCATAATCATAAATAAAATTTACCTATGCATCTTCTCATCAACCAAAATTTGATACTTATGTTAATGTAGAGTCACAACCTTCATCTTGTTTAGCATCACATCTAGAAAGTCAAACTCACTCTATTCATCTTTTATATCCTCTTTATCCCCTCTTTGAAAGAAAAAAAGTTTTGAAGCACTAGCTCTATTTGGATTTGTTGTGTTTGTTTTCACTTTACAATCTAAGTTTAACCTCACTCTACTATCATATCTATTTGGCCTCATTGCACTATCACATTTGTTTGGCCTTATTATATTACATGTTATTCATCTTTGTTCCACTATTATATCCATTTATCCTCACTCTATTATTAGGGTTGGATTCCTATTCATCCCCTCTACCCCCTCCTTCAAAGAAAAAGAAATTTAAAGTATCATGGTAAAAAAGAGAAAGTGAGGAAGATTGAAGAAATATTGTTGAAGAAGAAAAAATGAATAAAGAAGCATTAGAAGAGGAATTTTTAATAATTGTGAAATGTTGCGAATTTGACTATGGGTATCAAAAATTATATATTGGCAAATTCTTTCAAATATTTTTTCTTTACTGCCACAATAGTAAAAAGTTAGTATTGTTGGACCCTTTTTCAATTTCCACTTAAACTAGTTGAGAAATTAATTATTATATGTGAAATTAGAGTAAAAGGGCACTAAAGAAGGAAATCCTAAGTTGTTATTTAGTTAGACATATTTGACACGGTAATGAGAAATTTATATTATTGGCTTGCACATGTGTAGCACACGTGGTTTTAACCTTTTATCCTATAGTGATTTACCATAGGATAACACTACAAAGTAGAACTTAAACCCTCTTTATGCCATGTGACACATGCCATGTGCCATATGCCACATGTCTAAGGACAGTGATGCAGAACCCGAGTTTCAAAGTCTTGGGCCATTGAACAAAGGTACGGAGCTAAACTCCTAAGCATGGAACCAAAAAGTGACGGAATTGAACCACAGAGCAACTCTCGAGTATGCAGCCCAAGGAGTGAAGGGATAAAAGTATGGAGTGACTTGGAACAGTCCTAGAGTATCCAACATCCCAATACTAGGACCAGCATGCAAAACAGAGCGAAACGGAGTCTGGCACTATTTCAGCATATCGATCGCCTACCACAAGGATATGGGTATTCCACAAGCCGAACACAGAACAAGGATAAGCATGCAAGTGAGAGATAAACTATGCCTCAAGTTAGTCGGCCATACCCAACCTACCCACTATCCCCCCCCCCCCCCCCCCCCCCTTCGAGGAACACACACTTTGGGCTTTCACCCCAAGCCTCCTTAGTATCAAGAATTAGTCTTTGAGACAAGCTCAAAACTTATGTAAGTTTTGAGACTAAATATGGAATTTGAATACGGGATAAATACCATTATATTCAAGACAATTTTTACATTCTATAGATATGCCAAATGAACAAATCTGGACACTTTCCATAAATAGCATTTGAGACCAAAATGAGACTAACATAAAGGGCATGATAGCGAAGGTGTTTAACAAACACAATAAACTATCATCTAGCGATATTGAATGACTAGTCTTAATATATAAGGGTTCTTGTCAAGCTAGTGCAAGATAGAGAAAAAGAGAATTAAGAGCCAAGTTGAGTATGCTCAACTAGAAACACATAAGAGTTCCTACCTTATGTCCATTTGGCTAAGTACAGATGCTAAGCCCAGTAAACTAACACTTGAACAAGAGGGGTTAATAAAGGGAACTAGCAATACTGATCTCCTACCGTCGTGGCAATAAGGAAAGAGTGTCTGTAAGGACTGGCCAACAAATAACTTTTGATACCCAAAGTCACATTCATGACACTCTCCCTCCCTTAAGGAAGATTGATGTCCTTGTCGATGCATACTCGAGTCTAGACCACCGGCAAGGAAACAACCCCAGAAAAAGTTTATAGTGATCACATTATGTGAGAAATGCACCAACTTAAATAAGTTAAGGTAACCTCTTTGTCTAACGTGGATGCGCTACCAACTTAGATACCTTTCGGCCGTTGCCGACAAGGAAATGACCAATGGAGTTAACCACCCTTGCTACTTTGGGTGTCACTCAACTTACAAAAGTGTGATACACCCTTGCCCACAGGGATATAGAGAGAGAAGCCAAAGGTTCCAACCCTCATGAGCAAAGAAATTAAACCCGTCGGTAAGGTTTAGATAGATTATTGTAAACAAGCAGTTAGAGTTGTTTGCATGGTCACACCCTTAAACGAGCTATGAGCCATGGTGAAGCGGCTAAAGAAAGAGCATGCAGCACTTTTGGATGGATCCCACGATGTAAGTTTTTCTCTTTTCCTGGTTCAAGTTGTCGACAGACCGGCTTGTTTCTATTTCAACTGTCACAAGAGAAGAGCAAGCTAAGAGACGAGAAAGCTTTTCTCAAGTCCAAGACAGACCAACTCCACCAATGTGATTGCTTAAGATATAAGAATAAGTATATTAATTGGTGTTTAGACCATTGTTTATATACCAATATAATTTCTACTTTCCATCATCTTTAAATTGAGGAAATACAATATTTATCTTGTTTTGCATTGTGATAGCCACTCATTCTACCACAAGATCCAAACCCACCACTTTATTGTTGATGAAATCCATAAGTTTCTGATAAATTTACTTTAACTTATGAACACCAGACCATTTTTGTTTGTGCATTTAAACATGAAACATTTAAAAATTTGCCAATAGTAGCTTTCTTTATTGAAATAATAAACTTGAAATATTAATAATGTTCTGTGCATTGTCTAATAGTACTATTATTCCTATTTATCAATCCAATTGATCAAATGGAAGTTTATAATTATGAACATTAACCATTAGATGAGTGTTTAGGAAAGTTTATAAATTATAAACATGTTTATAAATAATAAATACAAGATTAATATAAATGAATAACAACCGTTAGATGGAAAAATATCCAAGAATATTTTAGATACTATCGTAAGCAAACAAAAAAATTATTTATAATATAGAAGTTATTAATGATTACAGACTACTTTATATATTGCCAATAGTAACTTTTCTTTAAGTTAATCTTCAAGAAGCAATAAAATATGACATATTTTAATTCATGGTTGTGCTTATTCTAAAAAATGGACTAGAGTTAATAATTAAATCAATGTTGATCATTTAACGAGAATGCCTTGAAAGAAGTTAAAACTTTTAATGAAAACACAAGGTAAGGAAAATTATATATTATAAACTAAAATTTATAATAGGTATTTGTAACAAGAATATTATTATTTACCAAATGCATATATGGTACATAATATTAATTATTTTATAGTAAATATTAATATTATCATTTTCTTTTGTTTCAGTGTTAAATTATAGTCAACATTTAGCTAATGATATTGAAGTATGTTCTTTTAGTGTAATAAATATTTCTAGAATATCCAAATATATTCTAGGATAGTTTTCAATCAAATGGTTGTGATTTTCTCATATTAATTTTTGGTTTGCCTAAGCAAACATATACCTAGAATATACTTGAATATTTTAGGATATTCTACCATCTAATGGTTGTTATTTATTTAGATTAATCTTGTATTTATAATTTACAAATATGTTTACAATTTATGAATTTTCCTACACAGTTCCTAGTATATTCTACCATCTAATAGTTGATTTTCAATAAGATTAATCTTGTGTTTATAAATTATAAACATGTTTATAGTTATAAACTTTCATTTGATCAATGAGTTTAATAAATAAAAATAACATTACTATTAAGAAACCCAGAAAGTTGACCATGTGTTCACGTGCTTGAAAAAAATTAAACTTGTCAGTCAGGATCGTGGGTACACACAATGAATCCTTCCTTTCCAGACGCCCAGCTCGGGATCACCCGAATTGTGATCCTCTTCATCCTGATCCAGGCTTTCCTAGCCGCTGGGAAGCTCCTCATGCATGCACAGGACGATGATTTTCCTCTCACCAATGCCGCCAGCAACAAGCTCCATGCCAGGTTCTTATCTCTCATTACTGCCATCCCTCCCAAGCTCACTTACGATGGAGCCACGGATCTATACTTCCGGGGCCAGGTCATTGCTGACACCTTGTTCCTCCTGGAATCCAATTTCTCGCTGGTTCTCAACCTCTGCTTTTACAACGTCGAGTACTGCGGCCCAAACTTTAGCCCCGACTTTGGTGGCACTGGCAGCAAGCTTCGCGCTGGATTCACGGCTCTCTTACCGGATCTCCGAGGTCTCATGAACTTGAGCTATGGAGCGGCCTATGTCGCCCAAGGACAGTTCCAAGCCGGATACTACATCAAGGGCATGAACTTGAGAGGATCTAATGGATCGTGCTCGTCTCTCCGGGTGGAAAATTCCACGGATCATATTGGCTACTGCTACGACTACGAAGACACGCGACTGAGTTACAGTGCTTTCGACAGGCTCTACCCGGGTTACCGGATTCAATCTGCTAAAAAGCCCGAGTACGTGCTGGAGATGCGAGAGGACTGCAACGCTGTGTTTAGCGACACCACTACCAAAGAGGTTTTGTGGCAGTCGAAAACGAAGGGAAGCGGAAGGGACTGCGAGCTTGTTCTTGAAAAGACGGCGACGCTAGCTGTGTATGATCGAAACGGGACTGTCTTGGCGAGGTTTGGGACGAACAACTCCACGAATGCGTCCTTGTTTGCGGTCCAGGGAGATAGAAACATGGTGATCTATGCCATCAGCAACATGAAGACTCCAATGGCGGTGTGGAGCTCACACACTTTCCAAGGCGAGCTTTTGCAAGTTACGATGTGAATCTCTTACATGTTTCTTCTTTCCCACTAGATCCATCTTCTCCGAATGGATCGACGCCGCAGCCAAATGGTACCAGCTCTGTTTCGCAGCCTTCGTTGAGCTCCAAGTCGAGGCGAGGGATTCGAACGATTGCAGTCTCTTTAGGAGCGTCTCTCGTTGGAGTGGCACTGGTGATTTTGTGTGTTGTGCTGATTTTGCGAAAGAAAAGAAATCGTAAAGCTAGCAGGGAAGCGTTGAGCTGGCTACCACCCGATTCAAAGGCCAGGAAATACTCGTACAAAGAGCTCCAAGAGGCTACCAAAGGATTTCACAAGGACAACTTAGTAGGCAGAGGCGGATTTGCGAGTGTATACAAGGTAAGTCTCTGTTTCTTTCTTTTGAGAAGTTCCTCGACTTTTGATCACACACAGGGAGTTATAGACAATCACTTTGTTGCCGTCAAATACTTGACTAGCTCCGACTTATCAGACAAGGCAAGGCGGGATTTCGAGAACGAGGTGTCTACGATTTGCCTCCTCCAGCACAAGAATGTTGTCAAGCTTTTTGGTTTCTGCTCTGAGAAAGAGCACAAGCTCACCGTCTGCGAGTTCATCGAGAATGGAAACCTATCGGACGCTTTGTTTAGTAAGTTTCGCTAGATCCATGAAAGAGTTATCATGCTTTCTCTCTCGGCAGGGTCTCCAGACAAAGGTTTGGAGCTAAATTGGACAGCCAGATACAACATCTGTGTGGGAGTTGCGCAAGGTCTGGCATACTTGCACGGAGAAACATCACAGGCAACCATCGTGCACAGAGACATCAAAGCCCTCAGCATCCTTCTAGCAAGCAATCTTGAGGCAAAGATCTCGGACTTCGGCCTGGCAAGACTGATCCAGGAAGATCGGAGTTATATCAACACACGAGCCACAGGAACAGTGTAAGTTTTTTGATGTCCAAAAACTTCAACTTCCATGGAGATCGTTTCCAGTGGCTATCTAGCTCCAGAGTACGCTCTCTCCGGCCAGCTCACCGAGAAGGCCGATGTCTACTCGTTTGAGATCCTTGTCCTGGAGATCTTGAGTGGAAGGATAAGCATGGATTTCACACTCTCGGATGGCGATTCCTTCCTTCTCGAACGGGTGAGTGGTTTTGATCTCTATATCTTCGTCTAAGATCCTTCTTCCGAACCAGGCATGGAATGTCTTCCAGAGCGGCCACCTCCTGGAGATGATTGACAAGCGACTGGATGTGGGCGACGAGCGAGATATTCACAAGATGGAGCGCGTGTTCTTGGTGGCTCTCCACTGCACGCAAGCCAGCGGCAGCAGGCGTTCATCTATGTTTAGAGTGGTGGGAATGCTCATGGGAGACATGGAAATCGGTGGCACCATCTCCAGGCCTGGCTTCCTCTTTGATCTGAGGCAAAACCTCGAGCAGTCCAAATCTTTGACCAAAACTTGACCACGTTTGCGTTATTTAACTAAAGTGGTACTTTTACTCTGTCCAAATGCTCAAATAAGTCTACTGTGGCAGTGTTGCATGATCGCTAGGAATCAAAGCAAAGCCAGGATCTCTATTCGATTGGAAGAAAATGAGCACGAGAAGAGAAAGAGTCCATATACAAATGTTGCTTGGAAGTTTGGATGGATTCATCCTATATCCCAATTGCCTTTTGCTCTTGATTTCTAGCAGGATTTCTATGTGTGAGGTGGTATTCCTTTCAAGTCTGTGTAAGATTATGCTTTTTGCAAATGGGATTTATTTACCCAATTCAGAATGCTCAATATGTTTCACCACTTGATCAGTCATGCAACGCAGTTGGAATTGCTAGATCCATCGAGAATTGTGGGACTCGGGCTTTTCACCAGTGGTTGTACTACTTGCAGCTCCTATTTTACTTCCATGGAAGAAGGTGATGAAGCTTCCACCTGCAAAAAACAGTGTTCTTAGATTCCAAAACGAGAAGAAACAAGAGGATGCTTTTCTCTCGATTGATATGTGCTTGGGGTGACTTGACCCAGAAGATTGCTGCTGGGATTCTGGCCCTCGCTCGCCGTTGTCCTCCCTGGTTGCTTTCAGAGCTACTTGGAGTGGCTTGTAAGGAGCTTCGGAGATAATGGGAAGAACGCAGGGGTTCCATCCTGACCAGTGTAGCCTTTGAAGGGATGCATTCTTGGAGTTGCATACTGAGCAAACAACCTCTCCATGGTGGAGCTAGGAGGAGAAAAGTATGGGAAGTAACCAGTAGCTGGCGGCCTGTTTGCAAACATTGCGTAAGGATGAATGCTGTAAGGCGGCGGAAGAGGCAAATTGGGAGGAAGGAAAGGAATTGGCGGTGGTGGAATTTGCGAGCCTTGCGTTGGTGGTGCTTGAGCATGAGAGAGGGATCCACTAGCCACGATAGCATGAGCTGGAGTCTTTATTGGAGTTGCGAGTTCATTTGTGTAAGCTCCTAAGTTTGGACTTCCCGGGAGGTCACCCAACCCAGTACTATTCACACCCAAGGACAGTTAACCCCAAATATCCTAAGACCCTTAACCTATTGGAAAAGGGGGTGCACTCTTATTCATGGGCCCTTTCCCTTTATATTTGAACCCTATAGATTTGGGAATCTGTGGATGGATGGCTAACACTCCGTTGCTCGTGCAGTGAGTAGCTGAAACCAAGTAGGAGCTGGTACCATAAGCGAGAACCTTGGCAAGGGAACTTAGCAAAAGCCAAGGCAATGTTGGACGGATAGACGAGGTAAGCTGGCAAATTGGAAAGGAAAAATTTGTGGCTTACAATTTGCTAGTTAGTAACTATATTGACGTTCAAACAGACTGAGCTGAAGGCGACCCTTCTTCGCATGTAGCAGGAGCTTGCTTCACTTTCAGCTCAAGGATTCAGCAAAGTTCCTGAACCGAAGGTAAGTTTCCCGGCGAAATTTTCAGGCAAGCGTTCGGAGCTTTGTGGATTTCTAAACCAGATGGAGCTAATCTTTGCACTTCAACATCGGCGGTACCCCACTCCCGAGTCTCAAATCAGCGTGATTGGGACGTTGCTCTAAGGTGCAGCTTTGTCATGGTTTTCTCCTCTTTTAGAGAAGAGCATGAAAGGGGTCGTGGTTCTGGAGCTGATGGATCCTCAATTGTTCAAAAAGAAGCTCGAAGCATGTTTTGGCGAGACGGATCAGGTTTGGGTTGTTACCACAAAGATGAGACGTCTCTCTCAGGGGTCTCGTCCTGCCTCGATCTACGCTGTAGAGTTCCAACTCCTTGCCTTGGACACTCAGTGGGATGAGCGGGCCCTGATTGACCAATTTCGTTTCGGCCTCAACAACGGTGTCAAGGATTTGTTGCTCACCATGGAGGATCCCAAGGACCTGTCGGACGCCATCAAAAAACCTGTTCGATGTGACAATCGTCTCTTTGAACGTCGTCAGGGCGAGTGAGATGTGTGAGAGGAAGGACAATGTCAGAGTAGTGATCAATGAATTTGCAGTTGAAGTTGGCAAAGCCAAGGAAAACCTGAACGTCCGACATTGATTGTGGAGGCTCCCATTCGAGAATAGTCTTGACTTTGGCAGGATCCATCGTGATACCCTCAGGAGTGACAATGTACCCAAGGAACTCCACAAACTGCTGATCGAAGGAACATTTCTCAAGCTTTGCGTATAGGCCGTGTTCTCGTAACTTCGCCAGCACCTTGCGTACATGTTCGTCATGCTCCTCCTGAGTTTTTGAGTAGATGAGGATGTCATTGAGGTAGACGATCACCATCTGATCAAGAAACTCCTGAAAGACATCATTCGCCATGTGTTGGAAAACTGCTGGAGCATTTGTCAAGCCAAATGGCATGACAGTATACTCAAAGTGGCCATAGCGGGTTCGGAATGCAGTCTTCCATTCATCACCAGATCGGATCCGGATCAGGTTGTATGCTCCATGAAGGTCGATCTTGGTGAAGAAGCGGCACCGCCGAGGCGTTCCAATAGGTCCAAGATCAGAGGCAACAGATAATGGTTCTGAACAGTCCTTGTTCAAACCTTGGTAGTCAATGACTAGCCGCAAACTCCCATCCTTCTTCTTGACAAAGAAGACAGGTGCTCCAGCCGGGGACTGCGAATGCTGAATGTACCCCGAGGCAAGGTTCTCATCCACATACTCTTTGAGGGCCTTAAGCTTGGACGGGGATATCCCGTAGATAGGCCCCCACGGAGGTGACGCTCCTTCTTGTAAATCAATGGGACAGTCATAAGGCCAATGAACAGGCAGTACACTAGCTTTTTTTTTGTCAAACACATCCCCAAAATCATGATACTTCTTAGGAAGACTGACAGGAGAAACATGCAAAGTAAAAAGGAAATAGGTTCTTCATGAAGGAGTTCTTTCATAGTAATTGTGGAGATAGGAGGAGGTGTACGACTAAATGGAATGATGAGATGAGGATACTCTCCAGTGTAAGATGGAAGAGAAGAAAAAGAAGAGGGTGAAAACTTCGTAGAGTCAGGAATAGAACCCCGATTTGAGTTTAGGGAACTTTTCCTGATTCAGACTCAATGAACAGCAGGGGAAGCCATGGGAGAGATGAGCTGTAATTCCTTCCAACAGATCTGAGGCTGATGTAGTTGGAACCAAGGAAGACCGAGCACCACAGAGGAGGACTTGCTGTTGATGATGTTGAAGGCGATATCGGTGATGGTGGACCCGATGTGTACTCGAACAGGCAACATTTCCCTAAGTCCAGAAGATGGAGACACAAAATGCCCACCAACGCCTTCAACCCTCAGATCCCGTATCGTAGGAGAAAGAGGAACGTGATGTCGGGCAGCAAAGTCCGTGTCTATAAAGCAGGAAGTTGCACCCGAGTCCAGTAGTGCTAGAGCCTTGAGTCCTGATTGTCCGGTGAAAGAAAGGAGACATGGGATGCGGAAGTTGCGGGAATTGGTGGTGGCTTTGATGAAAGGTGGTGAGGAGTTTGATAAAGAAGAAAAGTGATTTTTATTTGTTGAGTCAAAATAGACAGCTCCTACTCTATTTGGAAAGGGTCGTTTCCCGACTGCAATAGAGGTGGACTTTGAGGCAGAGTGAACTCGAGCAGTCAAGGAGGCTTCTTGGGACACACAGCTGCTTTGTGATTAGGATCAACATAGTAGAGGCAAAGATTATGAGATATTTGACTCAACTTCCCTCTAATGAGTCAAGGAGTACCAGAAATATCCATTGAGACCGGAGCAGTAGGTTCAGGAGTATGCCCCGAAGACTCAAGCTGGGATTCCTGAGTCTGGGACGGAAAAACAGTAGCGCGGCGAAGGATGTTCCCTTCTCTTGGTCTGCTGCTACCCAGTAGGCCTTCGACACACTCAAGGCGGCCTTCTGTTCTGCTCCTGTCTTGATCCATGCTGATTCCTCACAACCTTTCTTCATCGAGGCTGACACCTCTGACTTTGCCATCGGTGCTGTGTTGTCTCAACTCGGAGCGGATCAAGAACTTCATCCGGTTGCTTTCCATTCTCGGAAAATCCAGCCTGTGGAGATCAATTACGAAATCCACGACAAGGAGCTCCTTGCCATCGTGGATTCTTTTGGAGAGTGGTGCCGTTTCTTGGAGGGGGCGGGCCATCAAACAACAGTCTGGACAGATCACAAAAATCTTGAGTACTTTGCCACTTCCCGAGTTTTGAGCCGTTGTGAAGCAAGGTGGGCACAATTTCTGAGTTGGTTTGACTTTGTTATCAAGTACAGACCTGGAAAGCTTCAAGGCCTTCCTAATGCTCTTGTAAGAGATTAATTTTTCCATTTTACTTTAGTCACTTAACCGCACCTCTGACCACTTGGAGGAGTCTTATTCACAGCCTCCATAAGTCCTAGTTAGGATTTGGGGCTTGTTAGCCCCGAGAATGGCATCCATGCCACTCCACCTTTGCACTTGGTCCAAGTGCTCCATGTGTTTGATCCCATGACCGGCACCCCAAGGTACCACCAACATATCGGCCCATTACACTAAGGCTATGCCCATTCACCTTGGTCACACTGGTGGTCTAACGCCACCTACATCACAGTCTCGTCTCTCAAAGACTAGGCCCTCCATCTATGAGTGATCATCCTAGATCCACTCCTTAGCATCCTTAGGATACTCACAACCATGGGGAATAGCCTTCCCTGATATCTCTTTTCCAGTCCCCACCAAGTCCGTTTTCATCCATGGCCGTATTCACCAACACTGCCACTAGATCAAGGCCCGCAGGCCCGACCTCTAAGTCCACTGGCCTCTGGGACTGCCTCACCATGGGATTGTGTCCTTGGTCACCACACCAAAAGGCTACTCCTCTTCCTTTCCACAGTCTGGGACTTTGGAACAACATTTCGAAACACCGTGGCCCTACGCAGGCCTCATGGGTACTCTCCCCGCCTTCCACCTTTAGGTGCTCTAGCCATAGGCTTAGAGCGAGGTTCCGTTAAGCCACACCAGGTATCAAAGTAGGTAGTGCCACCCACACTTGGACTGGGAGCATCGGCCAGTCGATCTCCTAGGGGAACTAGAGTCGGCTCTTGAACACTTCACCCAGCTACCCCGCTTGTCCGTCCGTGTTCACTCTAGTCTTGGACTTCCCAGTGGGCAGCTCATCACCCAACACTGAGTCCGGCCTTCCTGGGCCAAACTGGCCTTTCCTAGCCAAACTGGCTCCACTGCAGTCCTCCCCCTCACTATAATTTTGGAGCTCACCAAACCCCCCAGGGTATAGGAGACGAACGCTTTGGGCTTTCACCCTCTCAGACTCGAACTCAGACTCGGGCTCAGTCTCGGTCCCGGTCTCGGTCTCGGTCTCGGTCCTGGTCCCGGTCTTGGTCCCGGTCCCGGTCCTGGTCTTGGTCTCGGTCTCGACTTCGGACTCCATCTTGGGTCCATTTCGGACTCCATCTCGGACTCCATCTCGGACTCCATCTCGTGTCCACCTCGGGTCTATCTCGAACTCCATCTCGGACTCCATCTCAGACTACATCTTGGGTCCATCTCGGGTCTATCTCGAACTCCATCTCGGACTCCATCTCAGACTCCATCTTGGGTCCATCTCGGGTCCACCTCGGACTCCACCTCGGACTCCACCTCGGACTCCACTTCGGACTCCAACTCAAGTCCATCTCGAACTCCATCTCGGGTCCATCTCAGACTCCATCTCGGGCTCCATCTCGGACTCTTCCACGTGTCATGTGTTGGTCCTTTTGGGTCCCTTTTTGGAGCCTCGCTTATTGCTCGCTTCATGCTCGTTCCTTGAGCACTTTGTTGGGAGTTCCACTCCCACTCTCGACCTTTCAAGTCAGAGCTTTTAGTCCAAATGTGTTACGCTCGTTTGGTTTTCGCTTCGGCCACCACCACATGGCACCCTTACAGCTCCACTTTGGGGCCTAGGGATTTTGTGTCTCACAACTCCACCACCCATACACGAAGTTCGATATCCTCATCGAACGGTAAACCCTTTCAGAAAGTAACACCCACACGTGTTACCATTTCCATCCTTGGCACCCAGCCAATATTTGTCTATGGTTTGACACCAAAAGCTCACCATGCCTTGTCCATCCTCTAAGGAGCATAGCCTCTCCAACTTAGAGGCTCATTTGACCACTTGTGGTGGTTCTCTCCTTTTATTGGTTTAGTTCTCACTAAATCTGTTAGAGACACCTTCTCTAACTCGATCCCACTACTCATTCTCGAGTGGTCTCATTTTCCATCGATATAACCCTTGCACTTTGGAACTTTTAATTTTGACTTCTTGAAGTCAATTTCCTGGGTGTCTCCGACACCTTGCATTGCACATTTTGTGCAACTCCACTTCCTCATCCCAGGAAGTTCTCTACTTGAGGGCACCATCATCCTTTGTTTGATTTCATGCCACCTTTGGCACTAAGTTCCAGTTATCATATTTTGTGCTAGGGCTGTCCACAGCCCTATCATTTGGCTACTTTACTGCTCCCACCCTTGGAGCTTCTGCTTTCGCTAAATCGGAGCAATTGGGAATCCATCCTTGGGAATACATTGCCTTTCCGACAATCCGTTAGCACCCAACACCTTAGTGTTCTTGGCCTAACTTTGCCATTTGGATTCTTTCTCATGAATCCCATGGCTCTTTACTTAACCACAGTCGTTTGCTCCTATCCTTGATTGTTGCACCTACCAACATAGGATCGCTACCTCCATTTTCGAGGTATCCCTTCGGTTCCATAGCAAAGACTTTTCTTTGCCAAGTCTGGAGGATGTTCACCCCTAGTACGTCTCTTTAGCATCTTCTGCTGTGGGCTCTATCCACGGCCCAACTTCGTGACTTTCCCATGGGTCTCTTATAGAAACTACTTTCCTCAGACTCACTATGCCATTGCACGGACACAGTTTATTTCCCTTAGGTGCTCTTCCCACTTGGTCATCTTGACCAAGCCACACCATCTTAAATAGTTCAAATCAACATTTTGAACCAGGAACTTCATTCCTTAGCCAACCAAGGACCTTATCTTTATTTGGCCATAAGATCACCTAGGGATCTCACCTTGGCACCTTAACAAAGTTGCCAAGAGGTACTTGGTCTTCTAAACCTTCAAGTTGTTGACCATAACCTCGGGGGCATCCCCCACACTTGGTGGTGCACCCAAGCCAGCCCTTACGGCCAAGGGTCTATAGCAACTGAGATTAGGTGTCCCCATCTCACTCACCACGTCCTTAGTGCCACTTGCACCAAAGCATTCAAGTTAGATATGCCGAGCTTTCACACTAAGCAATCTAATCGTGCATCACGACTCCGAGGCATCCCTGGCTTGGCGGTGTGCCCAAACCAGTCTCCCCACTGAAAGTCCATGACCACTGAAATATGAGTGTCCTCATATTCCAAACCATCACCACGCCTTAGTGATTTGGGACTCGAACCCAAACACTAGAGGATCGGGACTCGAACCCAACCTCCGTATATGCATCTACGGACGGCATCACACAAGATGCCTGGCGTGACTCCCCACGCCAGTGCACCAACTTATATTTAAAGCGCGCTACAGATTATAGCTTAGAAACCTAGTTCCTCCACATTGCCAAGTCTTTTCACTTGACAAGTCTATGATCATGCATGAACTCCTCCATGCTTGGCCCTATGGGCCACCCTTTTGAAGTTAGCACCTTCAACTAGGGTATTTGTTCCCCCCGACTTGCTAATCTCATTTAGCAAGTCATCCGGCCACCGTAACATGGTTCATGCATAAGCGTGAAAGTTCTTAACCATCGACTTTCGTTCAAAGCCCTCTCTTTGAACACTCGGGAACTACTTCCCCAATCTTGATAGCCTCACTTTATGGCAAACTTCAAGACCACGCTTCTGCTGCGCCCCTTTGATTTTATGCATTCTATAAACCATTTACACTTGGCTTTCTAGGTATCCAATTACCTAGAATTGTCTTTGGGAACCTTTCAAAGGAACTCTGTCCCTTTAGCTTGCTAAGGCCTCTCCTTTCGCAAGCTTTCCAATTGCCATATAGTCTAACATGGACAATCCCATGTTTTTGACTCTCCATGGCATCCCGGTCGCTAGTAACAACATGCTTGAGCACCCACTTAATTCTCCACTTCCAACTTGCATAACCACCCTTGATCATGCCTGTCAATTCCTATAGTTTAATTCTATCCCTATACTACTTGCCTTTTGGCCTCATACATTTCTTTCGGTTATTCTCTTCTAGACTAGGAAGATAGCTTTGCACTTTCTACCATGCCTTGGCAAGTATTCATAGGGATGAACCTACCCGACAGCCTAGGGAGTGGTTTCTCAATCCGGGTTTGCTCACCTTATAATCCCACACACTAGGATTACTGTTGCTGCTTATGGGCCTTCATATGCCCATCACTAGCCTCGCCAAAATCCCGTTTTTGGCTTTGTCCAATTTGGGTAGATGGACTTCTCCCGTCACCGCAACCTTGAACATTTGGATAGCACCTCCTATCCATCATTCGCTAGGGACTTTGTCCCTTGGGCATTATCCATTGCTCTCATGACACCAAACACCACCTTCTGGTATTCTAGAGTGTTTGGGTGTCCCAATGATGGCTTCTCTGACAATGAGCATTCCCTTTTCAACATTGACTTACTATATCGCAACATAAGCAATTTATCCCCCACAAGGGTATATCTAATTTCTTTATCCCAATAGGTAGTTGCCTTCTACCAGTTTAACAACTTATTTTGCCCCTTTTGCTTAGTTGTCTCATAGTTGTCAAGTCCTACAACTCATTGTTGGTGCTTCCACACCTCCATCATTATCTGGGTCACTACACTCTAACCGCATGCCTTCTAGCTTAGGCTATGCCATTCCCATTTTCATTGGGATTCCTTTGGAAGGGGTTCTCATAAACCCACCAACTTGACCTCAAGGCAGCATGCCTTGGCACATTCGTTGTCTCCACACCATCGGCTCCACGAGCCTACCTTTATGACACTTTTTTCTTGTGTCTAGGTCTTTTTGCCAAAACCAATATGGTTGTCTCTTATGCCAATTATCCATTAGCACTGCACCATAGAGTTCACACACAACTTTGTGTTAAAGTTGTTTTCTTCCAGGGAACTCTTTCCCACGACTTTAGTATGGCACATTCTGCCATCCATGAGATACACACTGTTCTCATACTTGGATCTCAAGATCCTCCCCATCCTTCGTGGGGCACTACACACCTCAGTCCAAATGCTTCCATTAATCCCTTAGGATTATTCCTTGACTCTATTAGAGTCATCAGACTTTTTTGGACTTTGCTAATCCGACGACCCATGAAGTCTTACTTTTGAGGTGCCAGCTCACTAGAATACAACTCTTGTATTCATGTCCTACTCACAAGGACCATCTTTGCAAGTGTTATTTCAACATTTGATTTTGTTCTCTGGGGGCAATCTTTTGCCCCTTATGACCACTTGTCCATGTGATGAGAATACTGACTCATCCTTTTAGCACACCCCCAACTCCTTGGGTTTGTTCCCGCATTTATAAAAAGTAGCCCCAACCACCATTTCAAGGACTCGTGTCCTCATCCGTATTTGACATTTCACGGTCATTAATTCTTGTCTCAATTTCATGAGCACCAGCCTCACTATATGAGGTTAATCTTGTGACTCCTTTATTGTTTTGGAGTCTCTATCTTTTCCGTGATCCCAACTATAGTTGTTTACCACAACTACATTAGCCAGTTTGCTAAATCAAATGTTCATTTGAATCACATCCTCAACTCTCCGAGGAAAACCTTATACTGTTCCCAAGATCCCAAAGTCATTCCATTATTAGCCCCTTTCTATCCACCACATTGCACACAAGTTCACGCATGAACTTAAGTGGAGAGCTATGTCCTCTCGACATGCTACTCCTCGAGGATAGGTCCATACCTAGGACCTTCCAATTCCAATACAAGTGGTGATATACTTGAGCACCAATAAAAGTCGGACTAAGGAACAGCTCCGATACCAAGTTGTAAGAGACTAATTTTTCTATTTTACTTTAGTCACTTAACCGCACCTCCGACCACTTGGAGGAGTCTCATTCACAACCTCCATAAGTCCTAGTTAGGACTTGGGGCTTGCTAGCCCCGAGAATGGCATCCATGCCACTCCACCTTTGCACTTGGTCCAAGTGCTCCACGTGTTCGATCCCATGACTGGCACCCCAAGGTACCACCAACATATCAGCCCGTTACGCTAAGGCCATACCCATTCACCTTGGTCACACCGGTGGTCTAACGCCACCTGCATCACAATCCTGTCTCTCAAAGACTAGGCCCTTCGTCCATAAGTGATCATCTTAGATCCACTCCTTAGCATCCTTAAGATGCTCACAAACATGGGGAATAACCTTCCCTGATATCTCTTTTCCAGTCCCCACCAAGTCCCTTTTCGTCTATGGCCGTATTCACCAACACTGCCACTAGATCAAGGCCCGTAGGCCTGACCTCTAAGTCCACTGGCCTCTGGGACTGCCTCACCATGGGATTGTGTCCTTGGTCACCACACCAGAGGGCTACTCCTCTTCCTTTCCACAGTCTGGGACTTTGGGACAACATTTCGAAACACCGTGGCCCTACGCGGGCCTCATGGGTACTCTCCCCGCCTTCCACCTTTAGGTGCTCTAGCCATGGGCTTAGAGCGAGGTTCCATTAAGCCACACCAGGTATCAAAGTAGGTAGTGCCACCCACACTTGGACTGGGAGCATCGGCCAGTCGATCTCCCAAGGGAACTAGAGTCGGCTCTTGAACACTTCACCCAGCTACCCCGCTTGTCGGTCCGTGTTCACTCTAGTCTTGGACTTCCCAGTGGGCAGCTCATCACCCAACACTGAGTCCGGCCTTCCTGGGCCAAACTAGCCTTTCCTAGCCAAACTGGCTCCACTGCAGTCCTCCCCCTCACTATACTTTTGGAGCTCACCAAACCCCCCAGGGTATAGGAGACGAACGCTTTGGGCTTTCACCCTCTCAAACTCGAACTCGGACTCGGACTCGGACTCGGACTCGGACTTGGGCTCGGTTTTGGCCTCAGCCTTGGTCTTGGTCTCGGTCCCGGTCTCGGTCTCGGTCCCGGTCTCGGTCTCGGTCTCGGTCCCGGTCTCGGTCTCGGTCTCGACTTCGGACTCCATCTTGGGTCCATTTCGGACTCCATCTCGGACTCCATCTCGTGTCCACCTCGGGTCCATCTCGAACTCCATCTCAGACTCCATCTCAAACTCTATCTCAGACTCCATCTCGGGTCCATCTCAGGTCCACCTTGGACTCCACCTCGGACTCCACTTCGGACTCCAACTTGAGTCCATCTTGAACTCCATCTCGGACTCCAAACTGGCTCCACTGCAGTCCTCCCCCTCACTATACTTTTGGAGCTCACCAAACTCCCCAGGGTCTGGGAGACGAAAGCTTTGGGCTTTCACCCTCTCAGACTCGAACTCAGACTCGGACTCGGACTCGGACTCGGACTTGGACTCGGACTTGGGCTCGGTCTCGGCCTCGGTCTCAGTCCCGGTCTCGGTCTCGGTCTCGGTCTCGGTCTTGACTTCGGACTCCATCTTGGGTCCATCTCGGACTCCATCTCATGTCCACCTCGGGTCCATCTCGGACTCCATCTCAGGTCCATCTTGGGTCCACCTCGGACTCCACCTCGGACTCCATCTCGGGGTCCTTCTCGGACTCCACTTCGGACTCCAACTTGAGTCCATCTCGAACTCCATCTCGGGTCCATCTCGGACTCCATCTCGGGCTCCATCTCGGACTCTTCCACGTGTCATGTGTTGGTCCTTTTGGGTCCCTTTTTGGAGCCTCGCTTATTGCTCGCTTCATGCTCGTTCCTCGAGCACTTTGTTGGGAGTTCCACTCCCGCTCTCGACCTTTCAAGTCAGAACTTTTAGTCCAAATGTGGTACGCTCGTTTGGTTTTCGCTTTGGCCATCACCACATGGCACCCTTCTGGCTCCACTTTGGGGCCTAGGGATTTTGTGTCTCACAACTCTTTCAAGGCGCTCCTATCTCAGTCTCAGGCCTGGTAATCCTGCCTTTGATCAACAGGATCAAGTTATCCTCGGTTCTGATTGGCTTTAAGTTATGGCAATTTCCCTGGCCCCTTAGGACTCCTCCTTGATGGATGCGATCAGAAATGATTTTCAATCCGATGATCTCACCTGATGGCGTGCCACGATAGCTCGACTGCTGGTCACTTCGACATTGCGAAAACCTATGAGCTAGTTGCACGGGACTTTTGGTGGCCTCACATGGATGACTACATCAAAACTTTTGTTACCTCCTGTGACACTTGCGCCCGAAATAAGGTACCTCGCCACCTTCCTTCAGGTTTGCTTCGTTCCCTCCCAGTCCCTTCATGTCCTTGGGAATCCATCTCCATGGATTTCTTGAGTGATCTTTCGAGTTCTAGAGGCTTCAATAGCATTTTAGTCATAGTGGATCGCTTCACAAAGATGGCGCACTTCTTGCCATGTACTAAGGAGTTTTCGGGTGAGGACATGGCAAAATTGGTATTCAGGGAAATTTTCCGACTTCATGGGATTCCTACAGATGTGGTTTCGGATTAGGGGCCTCAGTTCATTTCTCATTTCTGGCAACAGTTTTTGCAGCTGCTTGGAGTGAAGGCCAACCTCTCTTCGGCATATCATCCTCAAACTGATGGACAGTCCGAGTGAACGATTCAGACGTTGGAACAATTCTTGAGGTGCTTCATCAACTATTATCAGGATAACTGATTCGATAGCCTTCCCCTTGCTGAGTTCTCCTATAACAACTCTATTCACTCCTCTCTTCGAATTTCCCCCTTCTTTGCGAACTCTGGCTGAAATCCCTGATTCAATATCTCACTTCCTTCTCCATCTGAATCCTTTCGTTCAAATCCCCGCTCTAAGGCATTTGTCTCCAACCTCCAGGAAATCCACAACTCCATCTCCTTCCACCTCCATCGTGCTCAGGAATCTCACAAAACATTTGCCAATGTCCATCGTCAGGATTGTCCCCCTTACAATATCAGGGATAAAGTCTGGCTCCTCAGGCGAAATATCTCCACCACTAGGCCTTGTCCAAAACTCGATTTCAAACGCCTCAGTTCTTTCCTTATCACTGCCATCATTAATCCTGTCACTTATCACCTTGCACTTCCCTCCTCATATCAAATTCACCCCATTTTTCACTCCTCTCTCCTTGAGCCTTATATTCCCAGTCCTATTCCAAATCGGGTCATTCCTCCGCCTCCACCAGTGCAGCTCGAGGATGGGTCTGAGTATGAGGTTTAGGACATCCTTGATTCCAAGATTTCACGGTCTAAACTCTACTATTTGGTCGACTAGAAGGGTTACGGACCTGAGGAATGCACTTGGGAACCTGCGGACAACCTAATTCATTCTCCTAACCTTGTTCAGGACTTCCACTGCTGCTATCCTTCTCGTCCTAGTCCTCATTCTTTTTCTCCATCTCCCATCCCTCGCCGCTCATTTCATCCTCCTCTTCGTTCTCGTTCACATTTTCGTTCCACTCATTCTTGAGGAGGGGGTGCTGTCAGGAATCCCCCAATTCTTGCCACATTCTTGACTCTTGCTGGATTCCTGACCTGCAGACCACATTCCTGACTCTCGTGACACTTCCCTATTCCTAACTCTCTGATTTCTTGTACGATTCCTGAGTCTCGAGCCACATTACTGATGATGATGTGGCGCCTTCTCGACCTCAGCTATATTTAGGCCGTCCTCGATCCAAGAGTGGTGGAGCTTCATCACCTATAGTATATATAGGTTAGCTTTGTTCCATTTCTCCACAATTTGAATCAACATTAATCTAAGGCTTCTTCTTTGTTTCCACTAGTTTTTCTCTTTTTCTTTTGCATTTTCCAATCTTGATCTTGTTGGGGGTCTTGACAATTTGATTCAGATTGTGCTTTTTGTTTTTGTTTTAGCTCGTTTCAATTGCTTGATTGCCTTTGTCTTTTTCCCCCTTTTTTCTTTCTTCTTGCCGATGGAGTCTCCAAGCCATCCTAATTTCTTTGCCGAAGTCCTTGCAAAAATCTAGTCTGAGAATACTGAGCTGAAGGCGACCCTTCTTCGCATACAGCAGGAGCTTGCTTCACTTTTAGCTCAAGGATTCAGCAAAGTTCCTGAACCGAAGGTAAGTTTCCCAGCAAAATTTTCAGGCAAGCGTTCGGAGCTTTGTGGATTTCTAAACCAGATGGAGCTGATCTTTGCACTTCAACATCGGTGGTACCCCACTCCCAAGTCTCAAATTGGCGCAATTAGGACATTGCTCGAAGGTGCAGCTTTGTCATGGTTTTCTCCGCTTTTGGAGAAGAGCATGAAAGGGGTCGTGGTTCTGGAGCTGATGGATCTTCAATTGTTCAAAAAGAAGCTCGAAACATGTTTTGGCGAGACGGATCAGGTTTGGGTTGTAACCACAAAGATGAGACGTCTCTCTCAAAGCTCTATTTCGTTAAAGTGGGAATTGTCATTATCCCACTTGTAAAATAAGGTTTCCAAACCTTTATATAGTATATAAATATAAATTTCTTTCCATCCTTTTAATATTAGCTCAGTTGCTCCGAGTCTAGGTGGAGCCCAAGTCCCCATTCAATCTTTACTTTCCCCTTATTAATAAAACAACTTCGTAGACTTCCAATAACATGCTGTAACACTTCTAGTATAATGCAAATCCTCTCAAAGAATTGTCTTTTAATATTAATACAATGGCATGGAACCCCATGCCATAATAAGTTACATTTTTAAATAAATACATGCCATCTCAGACTGTTATTTTTTGCCTCCAACGCCTATACAATAATCTTGGAATTTCATCACTCTCCACACTATCAGGATTTAAACCCAATAGTAATGCCATCTCTTCTCTAATATGTCCACGCTCATGTTCAGTAGTCGAAGAACCCATCCAGTTGAGCAGATTATGGAGATGCGGATAGTGCTTGGCTAGACAATATACATGCCATAAATGATGACTGGTGTCTGTCCGATCAAATGGCTTCTGATATACCGTTCCATCCGCCATTTGGTTGATTTCTGCAGCCACCTCCTGGACTGGCCGGTTCTTTATCACCATCGCTCCAAGCCGTTTTGCAAGGTCCTCCAGAACATACGGTTTCTTCTCCCTAGTTTCCATACTGCAAGAGATGGGGTGCACTGCATATGTGTGCGTGTTCACTACAGTTTTAATCGGCGAGTCATTGATGATGAGGATTTCACTTGACCTAGCAGTCCGGTTCATCACTACAGCCTCTGGCTTGACGAAGATGGGCTTGCTACCCCTCACATGGACCATAGTCAAGCAATCCTCCTGCGTTAGGAGAAAGTCAAATGGTGATATTACTCGCGTCTGATCATGCATCATCTGTAGCAACGTTAATGTATTGTGGCGCATCATGGATGTCCAAACTCCCAATTGCAAATTGAACCCGGCCCTCTGTTTTAAGTGTCGCATGGTCATTATTAGATCCCGCAGTTTCTCCCGTGTGATTAATGTGAATCTGTCTCTTTTGACCAACTTGCGACCGCAGGCTTTGGAGGGTGCAGTGACATTCGAGGACGAGCCACGCTCATGGGAGAAAAGGACACCGTTCAGATCAAAAACGATACAGTACCTTTGCCGTGACTCTGAAATGAAATGCGTCAGTATAAAAAATGGTACAAGTCAATTTTACCATCTACAATATTAGCGAATGGTGCTCCCGATGGTCGTTGAGAGGGTTTTGGTCGAGGAAACGTGAAGGGCGAAAATACTCTCCTCTACAATGTGGGGTCAATCGCATCCGATGGCGTGTGGGCACATGCCATTTCAGCTGTAGACTCTGGTACAACTGGCTCAATAGTGGCATGGGGTGGTTCCGATGGCGTGTGATTACACGCCATTTCAGCTGGTACCTCCGTTGGCAAAGTGGACATGACCGAACAGGCAGCAGGGGCGGTGTAGGGAGGTTCCAACGGCGCGCAGTCAGACGATTGGGCACACGTTGAGTCCGTTGGAAATGAGGATACGACCGGCTCGGCGGCTGGGGCGGCCTCATGCGGGTCCAATGGCGCCTGGTCACCGTCAGTTGGATACGTGGACAAGATTGACTTAGTGGTATGGGCAGCATCAAGTGGAGCGTGGTCAACTTGCTTGGCGTTGATATGGATAGTAGCCTCCACCAGCTCTGATGACTCTTGCAGGCAAGTAGAGTCCACTGGCGGATCCATATGCATGTCCAAATATCTCCCTTCGATTGAGATGGTATCCTCCCTACTGGCTACTAAAAATAAACTCATTAGCACATTGAATCGACTATACTGTATTTACCATCAACTGCTATTGAGGAACTAGGACTGATATCACTTGGGCGCACTGCTGATTCTGAAGGATTGGACATACGTTTCGACCCTTGCTTGGCACTATCCTTCCTCGACACTAAAGGCTAGAGTTTGTATCTTAATTCAATTGAATAATCTCTACTTACCATTTGCTTTGCGACCTACATGGACAATGTTAGAAATGGTAAAAGGTTAGGAATGGATGTACTATTATTTACCTGATGGTTTGTCTTGTATGACCTTCCTCCGCTGCTCTTTGGCCACCTCAGGCTGGCCATCGTCGTCATCATCGTTGTCGTCGTTATTGTGATCGTCACCATTGTGAGGACCATCCAAGTCCTCTTCGTCCTCCTCTTCTTCGTCCTCCTCTTCTTTGTCCTCCTCTTCGTCCTTCTGCTCTTCCTGCTCATTATCTTTCTCTGGCTCTTCATCCCCCTCCTGCATTTCTTCCATAGGCTGCTCAGGCTGGATGGCTTGTTCTTCCAGGACCATCTTGGGAAAATCATCTGGCCGAGTCTCCATCTCAAAATACAAGACATCCATAGCCTGTTTTAGTGCGTGACCTAGGACCGTATCCTCACCCAACTGTCTTAACATGGTTTCTGCACGTTCTTGCACCCTTCGAAGACGACGAGATGAGAAAAACGTGGCCCTGACTTGAAAAGCATCCCTCATCCATTGTACCTCTCCATTGAGATTGGGGAAGGGGAGTCCGCCATAGGAATCTGAGTCAGGAGGTGGTGACTGGCTGCTTTCACTCAGCCCTTGATCTGCAATGAATGGCATGAGCACACACGCCATAACCGCGAGGCATTACCTATCATCTTTTCGTTGCCCTTCTTCCTTTTCGAATCAAACGCCTCTGATCCCGACGACTGTCCAACGTGCTTTCGCTTTTTATGACCACTGTCAGTTTGAGCTTGGCTAGTGCTTGCCTGTTTTGCCTTTGAAGAAGTGTCTCCTGCAAGGAATGGCATGAGACCACACGCCATTGCAAATATAATTTGTACCTCCTTTTTTCCTATTGCTTGTCTGTTTGTCCTTCTTCGGCGCGCCACCAGTGCGCTTTTTAGTCCTCGTGTCTGAATATTCACAACGATCTATAATCAAAATGGCGTGAGGCCTCACGTGACCTTACCTTGTGCAAGTTGTGAGCTCGGCCCAACATGGGTATCTTTAACAGTAGCTGTTAACGCCGTTTTAGCATCTGGGGGTGGCCACGCTCCTGCATACAGAGCTTGTGAGATAACATTTAAACTTAAAGTGCGTACTCACCAGGTTCGCAGAGAAGATACTATTTTTCTTTGGCAACTGTAATTATATGCTCCATTGAAGTCACCTTTTCAATGGAGTTTGTCACCGCAACACACGGGACACCCTTGAGTAGTGCGGCTCGAAAGAATAGTCCGCCGCAGTTGTACTCGACAATGCATTTGCCCTTAGAGTCGGAAACAGGTGACCCACCTGCTATTGCGTTGAAGACCCAGCTGAGCATTTCCCATGCTGCACCTGGAGCTTTCTCTAGATTCGAAAGCTCCATAGCCATCTTCAGTTCCTCAGGCACGGGTAAATTGACCTCCCTCAGATCAATTCGATCGGCCTTGTCGAACGAAGCTGGGAAGTCACTCCAGTCCCACTCTGCTGCAGGACCAATAACAAAGGCGAGTGTGAAGATGCGGACATTCATCGGTATCTTCTTCTTAGCCATTATCCCATGGATCTCCTGCATCTCCTTGCCTTTCAACCGAGCCTTCACCTCGTTCAAGGCCTTCCAAAACTTGTGATAGGATTCGGAGTCGTAGATCATATAGTGGACTGAAGATTCCACCTCCGCAAGTCCCACCATTAAGTCAATGATGGAGCTGACTTTGTCTGCATGAGTGATCTCCTCGTTTGTGAAGTCCATCACACAAAAGATGTTCTTGACCTACTCATCTCCGCGGGAAACGATGCTCCTCCACCTTTGATCCTCATCCGAATTCACGTATACCCGGTAAGGTTCTCGATAGGCCTCTGCTGCGGGGTCGAGCTGTTTCTGAAGCCGGCGGTCGACATCCCTCCTAATGAAATTTGGATACTGATCCAACTTCTCAGCTTTACTTTTCGTGGCATCCCGCAGCAGATCGATGAACTTGGGGGCCCCCTTCACGTACTCGTCGATGTCTTCATTTGACAACTCCAGCTCTTCCATCATCTCTTGTGTGGTGTCGATGCTCACCCTCTCCACGGCCACTTGCTCGAAGATCCAATCCTTCAATAGCGCACAAGCTCTCAGAGTCGTGCACAAGTCCTCGTATGTCACAATATGGCCAGGAGTCATTTTGGTCTTGTTGAAGACTACCTCACCACGTAGAAGAGCATTAGCCACTGTGAGAAGGTCATCGTCGTCTAGAGACCGCAAGAAACGCAAGGCGTTGAGCTTCAAATCATTGGGCTTCCGGCCGTCCTCCACACCCATTGAGTTTAGCAACTCCCCGTCATGGTACCTCCTCAGCACATCTACCCATTTGTCAAAAACAACTTTTGTCGCGAGTAGAATGTTATGGATGCTGAGTGTGTCATTGACCCCCAGTGTTTTCGAGAGAAGACTCGAGAATTCCTGCAATGGAAATGGCGTGAGGCCACATGCTATGCCACATGCAACGAGGCTTACCTGCCAGACGCTAGTTGCTAGTGCACGTCCTTGTCCTGATTTTTGTGGCTTCTTCAGCTGAACCCAGAGCTTCCGTGTTCGTGCCAATGTCTCGTGCAGACCCGATTTGTAGCACGTTTCTTGCTTGACATTCTGCGCGTGGGAGATGTATATGATAGATCGGAGGGGCGAGTTGCCTTTTATCAGGCGGACAACTCTTGTCTTGAAGACTTTCTTCACCTCCTCGCCCACCATAATATCCACAACTATCTCTTGCATCGCCAAGCTAGAATGCTGCCCGGAGACGGCATAGAACCAGATGTTTTGATCGTCCAACACCTTCCTATTGATCAAGTCTAGAAACCTCGTCTCGCCCTTCATTGTTCGGTAGTAGGGGATCACGTCTGCGATGTCGGGTGTTACTGGACTTGCCAGCATCTTCTGCTTCAGTTTCTTCACCCACTCATCAGATACTAGCCTGTGGTTGTATTTGCTTTGGATGTCGATACGGCTCACGTCGATTGTATATACTTTGTTAGAATAGTAACAAGTACTATTATCTGCGATGATTTTTGCTGCCTCTTCTTGCTCTTTCTGCTCTTTGCGGCTCTTCTTTTTGGTGGGTGTAGTGTTCGAACCTGAGGCAATGGCATCACCGAGTAGCTTCTTTTTTGGAGCAGGAGAGTCAGACGTCGGCTTGAGCTTGACCACCCTTTTCTGCTTCGGGGTAGTTTCCAGATCGACCCCCTTCCCCTTTGCTTCGCGAACTGGAGGCACTCTCAACGGCTCAATGTTGGAATATAGTTTTTGAACATCGCCGTAGGTGAGGTCCGTGGATTCCATGTGATCTTCATAGACCCACAGCGTCTTTGAAATTTTGGGCCTCCTAAACAACCTCTCCCTAGCTCCCTCTAGGAATTCCTCATAGCCGCTGCCCCCCTCCGGGAAGCCGCTAGGATGTGCAAGGTGGATCTTGAAGGCGGACGCTGTCTCTACCACAAGTGCCAGTCCATATTCTTGCATGGAACTGCATGGAGTGTCTGTCACTTGGATGAGGATCCCCATGCATTCTTTTCTCCCACCATCTGTGTTGTACAGCCTCAGATCCTCGCCTTCCATCCCGAAAGTCCAACTGGTGAGCTCCTCCCCCTTCTCTGCATCCACATTGACAGTGGCTGGAAGAAGAACGCAATTCCTCGCTTGTTCAGAAATGCACAACAATTAGAGCTGACAGATGAAAAGCTAGCAGCTGGAAATAACGTGAGGCCACACGCCATTCACCACTGCATCAGATGTCTTGAGGCTGCATCCTAAGATGGCGTGAGGCTACACGCCATCTGTAACTGGACTGCACTCAAGAGCCCAATCGGTGCATGCCAATGTTGCTATTGAATGGCATGTGGCCTCATGCCATTTACTACTTGGCCTAAAAGACTTACCATTTGAAGCCGAATGGAGGCGTGACAATCGAGGCCGGACTTGCTGGCGAATGTCCACTGTGTGGCCTAAAAGACTTACCATTTGAAGCCGAATGGAGGCGTGACAATCGAGGCCGGACTTGCTGGCGAATGTGCACTGTGTGTGCAGCGGATCGTAGCAGCAACGCTACTCTGCCACTTACAGTTGGAGAGTGGCGCTGAAATCTCCCGGGACGCCAAGATCCGACCGTTATTTTGCTCCAAGATTTTACAGTTTGGTGTGCATTGACCTTTCCATCGACACTACAAAGGGATATCACAATCAGATGCGGGATCACAAGAAACTAACTTCACTAACTCTGGTTTCACCAAGATCTACGTAAGGAGTTATGAAATGAAAGGACCCTCTCTATTGAAATGTGTTTATGGTCCTAGGGGCATTGTGACATATCAAAGGATTTTGCATCAAGTTCTGTATTTGCATGTTTATCAAGCTACTGAATTGCTAAACCCTAAACCCTAAACATGTGGCAAATGCTGCGTGAAGAAAGATGCCCTTTCTGGGCAAATGCTGTAAGAGGCAGATGCCGAGCAGTTACACGGCGAATAATCTTGGCGCAGATCGCTGACATGGCATGGCAAAGTTCAAATCACTGACATGGCACAGCTGGATCGAGGCAAGGACATGATGTGACAAAGTTCAACCTCCGACAGCAAAGTCTAGAAGCTACTCAGTTTGAAATTTGTCAGAGGAATTATAAGATCTGGTTTGTCAGAGGATTTGATGTGATGTTCAAGCGTGTGGGCTCATGCAATTTTGATCCCAAAAAATGCACCAAAAAATGCTCGGCGTCATCGGGCGTTATCTCTTGAATGGCGTGGGGCCACATGCCATTTTCAGGGGCACATAGGAGTATATTCCTAGAATATTCTGACACGCGCGAGATTTTTTTGAGTTTTCTGGAGATCCAACTGTTAGATCGCAACTAGATTTTACAGAATGGTATACAATGTCTTTCTTGAAATGTGTTTATGGTCCTGACATATCAAAGGATTTTGCATCAAATTCTGTATTTGCATGTTTATCAAGCTATTGAATTGCTAAACCCTAAACCCTAAACATGTGGCAAATGCTACGTGAAGAAAGATGCCCTTTCTGGGCAAATGCTGTAAGAGGCAGATGCTGAGCAGTTACATGGCGAATAATCTTGGCACGGATCGCTGACATGGCATGGCAAAGTTCGAATCACTGACATGGCACAGCTGGATCGAGGCAAGGACATGATGTGACAAAGTTCAACCTCCGACAGCAAAGTCTAGAAGCTACTCAGTTTGAAATTTGTCAGAGGAATTATAAGATCTAGTTTGTCAGAGGATTTGATGTGACGTTCAAGCGTGTGGGCTCATGCAATTTTGATCCCAAAAAATGCACCAAAAAATGCTCGGCGTCATCTGGCGTTATCTCTTGAATGGCGTGGGGCCGCATGCCATTTTCAGGGGCACATAGGAGTATATTCCTAGAATATTCTGACACGCGTGAGATTTTTTTGAGTTTTCTGGAGATCCAACCGTTAGATCACAACTAGATTTTATAGAATGGTATACAATGTCTTTCTTGATGACCCTACAAAGAAGCATATCGATCGGACACCACATAAAACCACACGAGCCTTACAATGTTTCAGGGGCATTTGCCATAGATCCGACCGTTATTTTGCTCTAAGATTCTACAATTTGGTGTGCATTGACCTTTCCATCGACACTGCAAAGGGACATCACAATCAGATGCGGGATCACAAGAAACTAACTTCACTAACTCTGGTTTCACCAAGATCTACGTAAGGAGTTATAAAATGAAAGGACCCTCTCTATTGAAATGTGTTTATGGTCCTAGGGGCATTGTGACATATCAAAGGATTTTGCATCAAGTTCTGTATTTGCATGTTTATCAAGCTACTGAATTGCTAAACCCTAAACCCTAAACATGTGGCAAATGCTGCATGAAGAAAGATGCCCTTTCTGGGCAAATGCTGTAAGAGGCAGATGCCGAGCAGATGTATCTCAGGCTAGCGAAGGGGACAAACGAAAGCTAGCTATAAACATGACGGGATGCAAATAAATTACTAGGCTGGTCCTGCGAAAATCAAAAACCATAATTGAAAACATTGAAAATGCAAAAAGAAAGGTTTATAATATTTTTGACATTTAAGCAACCAAAAGAATGTAAGTAGGGCATGTGTTTGTAAGTTTAAAAATGCCTCAACCACTTAAATTCCCAAGTAAATAAAGCTGTTTATATTTTTGGTACAGGTAAACTTTATAGCGTGTGGGCTCATGCAATTTTGAACCCAAAAATGCACCAAAAAATGCTCGACTAGCATTATTCTTTGAATGGCGTGTGGCCTTATATTGCCATAAATGGACGTACACACACAGCATAATTATTCCTTTACACGGCGAATAATCTTGGCGCGGATCGCTGATATGGCATGGCAAAGCTCGAATCACTGACATGGCACAGCTGGATCGAGGCAAGGACATGATGTGACAAAGTTCAACCTTTGACAGCAAAGTCTAGAAGCTACTCAGTTTGAAATTTGTCAGAGGAATCATAAGATCTGGTTTGTCAGAGGATTTGATGTGACGTTCAAGCGTGTGTTATTTTTGAATTCTCGAACTCATTCCTAGGTCTATCATTTTTGTGCGCCGTGTTCTTGGTTCCGCTGAGCGCAGTGAGCACTGCTTGTGTAAGCGGCGTTGTGAGCTGTGGTTTATGCGTCTACGAGCGGTTGCGGCATTGCGAGCGCCATTGCGAGCGGCAGTTTATGCGAGTGGCAGTTTGTGCGAGCGGCGCTACGAGCAGTTGCGGTGTTGCGAGCGGCGCTATGAGTAGTTGCAGTGTTGCGAGCGGCACTGTCTTTGGTGTGGCTACCGCTTCCTCTTGATATTCGCCACTTGTGCTTCCTGGTATGTTCACCATGGAATGGCTTAGGACCACATTTAGAAATGGCATGAGGCCACATGCCATCTTGGGCCCTTGCAATTTCATGGCTAGCGTATTGTCATGTATGTTTTTACTTGCCTGCAGCTGTGTGTATATCAAGATGGCATGAGGCCTCATGCCATCTTTGGCCCCTGCTAGCCTATTGCCATATTCCTTTTGCCTTGCTGCAACTGTATATATTTTTGTATGGGTGACTAGTCACGC